>NW_020174653.1:2930746-2940228 GCF_003031525.2 Neophocaena asiaeorientalis asiaeorientalis
AAAAAACACAAACACTTGGAGGCAAAACAATACATTACTAAATAACCAAGAGATCACTGAAGAAATCATAGAGGAAATTAAAACAATACCTAGAGGCAATGAAAACATGATGATCCAAAATGTATGGAATGCCGCAAAAGCAGTTCTAAGAGGGAGGTTTATAGCAATACAAGCCTACATCATGAAACAAGAAAAATCTCAAATAAAAAATCTAACCTTACACCTAAAGGAACTAGAGAAGGAAGAACAAACAAAACCCAAAGTTAGCAGAAGGAAAGAAGAAGTAAGTCAGAAAGAAAAAGACAAATACCGTATGCTAACACATATATATGGAATTTAAGGGAAAAAAATGTCATGAAGAACCTAGGGGTAAGACAGGAATAAAGACACAGACCTACTGGAGAACGGACTTGAGGATATGGGGAGTGGGAAGGGTGAGTTTTGACAGGGCGAGAGAGAGTCATGGACATATACACACTAACAAACGTAATAAGGTAGATAGATAGGGGGAAGCAGCCGCAAGGCACAGGGATATTAGCTCGGGGCTTTGTGACAGCCTGGAGGGGTGGGATGGGGAGAGTGGGAGGGAGGGAGACGCAAGAGGAAAGACATATGGGAACATATGTATATTTATAGCTGATTCACTTTGTTATAAAGCAGAAACTAACACACCATTGTAAAGCAATTATACCCCAATAAAGATGTTTAAAAAAAAAAAAAGAAGATTAAAATACCTAGGAATAAACCTACCTAGGGAGACAAAAGACCTGTATGCAGAAAACTATGACACTGATGAAGGAAATTAATGATACAAACAGATGGAAAGATATACCATGTTCTTGAATTGGAAGAATCAATATTGTGAAAATGATTCTACTACCGAAACCAATATACAAATTCAATGCAACCCCTATCAAATTTTGTATTTTTTATTTTTTGCAGTACGCGGGCCTCTCACTGTTGTGGCCTCTCCCATTGCGGAGCACAGGTTCCGGATGCGCAGGCTCAGCAGCCATGGCTCACGGGGCCAGCAGCTCCACGGCATATGGGATCTTCCTGGACCGGGACACAAACCTGCGTCCCCTGCATTGGCAGGCAGACTCTCAATCACCGCGCCACAAGGGCAGCCCTCCCTATCAAATTTTGAATGGCATTTTTCACAGAACTAGAACAAAAAATCTTAAAATTTGTATGGAGACACAAAAGACCCCAAATAGCCAAAGCAGTCTTGAGGGAAAAAGTGGAGCTGGAGGAATCAGACTCCCTAACTTCATCCTATACTACAAAGCTACAGTAAACAAGACAGTATGGTACTGGCACAAAAACAGAAATATAGATCAATGGAACAGGATAGAAAGCCCAGAGATAAACCCACGCACCTATGGTCAACTAATCTATGACAAAGGAGGCAAGGATACACAATGGCAAAAAGGCAGTCTCTTCAATAATTGGCACTGGGAAAACTGGACAGCTCCACGGAAAAGAATGAAATTAGAACATCCCCTAACACCATACACAATAATAAACTCAAAATGGAATAGACACGTAAATGTAAGAATGGACACTATAAAACTCTTAGAGGAAAACTTAGGAGGAACACTCTTTGACAGAAATTGCAGCAAGATCTTTTTTGATATACCTCTTAGAGTAATGGAAATAGAAACAGAAATAAACAAATGGAACCTAATGAAACTTCAAACCTTTTGCAAAGCAAAGGAAACTACAAACAAGATGAAAAGACAGCCCTCAGAATGGGAGAAAATATTTGCAAATGAATCAACGGACAAAGGACTAATCTCCAAAATATATAAACAGCTCATGCAGCTCAATATTAAAATAACAAACAACCCAATCAAAAAATGGCAGAAGACCTAACTAGACAATTCTCCAAAGAAGACATACAGATGGCCAAGAAGCACATGAAAAGCTGCTCAACATAACTAATTCTTAGAGAAATTGAAATCAAAACTACAATGAGGTATCAGCTCACACCACTTAGAATGGGCATCATCAGAAAATCTACAAACAACAAATGCTGGAGAGGGTGTGGAGAAAAGGGAACCCTCTTGTACTGTTGGTGGGAATGTAAATTGATACACCCATTATGGAGAACAGTATGGAGGTTCCTTAAAACACTAAAAATAGAATTACCATATGACCCAGCAATCCCACTCCTGGGTATATACCCAGAGAAAACCATAATTCAAAGAGACACATGCACCCCAATGTTCATTGCAGCACTATTTACTACAGCCAGGTCATGGAAGCAACCAAAATGCCCATTGACAGACGAATGGATAAAGGAGATATGGTACATATATACAATGGAATATTACTCAGCCATAAAAAGGAATGACATTGGGTCCTTTGTAGACGTGGATGAATCTAGAGACTATCGTACAGAGTGAAGTAAGTCAGAAAGAGAAAAACAAATATAGTATATTAACGCATATATGTTGAACCTAGAAAAATGGTACAGATGAACTGGTTTGCAGAGCAGAAATTGAGACACAGATGTAGAGAACAAACATATGGTCACCAAGGGGGCAAAGCAGTGGACAGGGCGGGCAGTGGTGTGATGAATTGGGAGATTGAGATTGATATATATACACTAATAAGTGTAAAATGGATAACTAATAAGAACTTGCTGTATAAAATATTAAATAAAATAAAAAGAAACAAGAAAAAGAAACAGTAGTGAAGATATATATATTTTTAAGTTATAATAGGTTCCTGTTGAAGATCGGGCTTCTGACTCTGAGATAGAGATAAGTGTAGAGGAGGATCATGAGTGAATGGTCTTTGGATCAATGTCCATGGGAAGGAAAGGGAAAAAGCAAGATTAGACAGAGAAGAAGTGGAGCTTCAGTGCCATCCTGATGAAGGCCCCAGCTGACCCTTCATGGCATACTAAAGATGAGATGGTCCCCCAGATTTGTTGCTAGCTGGGATGAGGAGGCTTGCCCTTCTTACTCCCCACCCCTTTGATCAGGCATTGAACCCTGTGCCGACTCTGGAAAAGGGCATGACATTGTTGAGGATATAATACAATAGGAATTATGATCATCTTGATAGATGCCCCTAAAATATCATTTAAATTATTTTTATGATTCATTCCTGGTTTTAAAAAAGTTTGTGTTTAGTAAACTATGATCCAAAGGACTTTTTAAACATGCTTAGCCTTATTAATCTCAAAAGAGCATTTGGCCTCATACTTTAAAAATGTGATATGCTTTAATACATTACTAATTAAAGTGAGAAATGATATAGATGTCTGTTTGCACTGCTGTCAGTCAACTTTGTTCCCTAAGTGCTAGCTAGTGCAAATAGCCTTTGTCAACTGGTTCCCAACTCAGGTTTCTAAATCAATTCTTAACCTGGCAAAATCAACAGAAAATGGAGTTCTATTCCCAATACTCTGTGACACCACAACAAGTAACCTGCATACTGATATTACTACTCTAAATTGAGTGTCAGTTCTGTTGTTTGGTATTTTGCCTGTATTTATTTTAAGTCCCAGATGTTATTTTGAATTCCAGTCACAAAAATTCAATTTCTTTAATACTGGCTCAATTGTTCCATCCTTTCAGGAAATGAATTCAACATTGCTGCAGCTAGGATTTCTACCTACTATGGCTGAGAATGTGGGTGGTTTCTGGAACCCAGCCAAGTAGCTTTACCTCTGCTTAATGCTGTTGTCTTAACTGATGCCAACTTCTTGCTCACCAGTTTGGATTTCTAAATATCCACTGGTCTTGTATTTTCCTTCCTGGTGTCCCACATGTCTGCTATGGTTGAATCATATCTTCATAATGGTGCCCCAGTTTTTAGCTCTAAAACTATTTGACTCATTCCTTGGGAAGATATTTGTCCAGGTGGCAGGAACTACTTTACTTAGCCTGGTCATGCATAGTGTTGTTGGATAGTTGAAAATGAAATCCACTAGAATGTTTAGCCTAGGAGAACCAAAGACTTATCTGCCTTGTTTACTGCCATATTCCCAGTTCTGAATAAAGTAACAAACAGAAGTCACTTCAGAAATATTTGTTGAATATGTAATAGTCACATCTTAATTTAACATCAGTTTGTGATTATGTTTTAAATATACTAATATGAGTATGGTCAAGTTTAGAAATTCTAGGTGGAATGATGAAAACAAGAGAAAGCAAGAAGAATTGCTCTTGGCAGATGCTATCAATAAGAGCTCTGTGGCCTCACATGGGTTCTGATAGTATTCAGCTTCAGGTAGATATAAACGTATCTGGAGGATTACAGCTATGAAGGACAGGACCCATGAAACAAAATAACTCAGTATATGGGGTAATTAAAATATTTTAGGATTAAAGAAATATCCCTCCTTCCTCAAGCAATACCCTGGGATGTCTATCCTGGTTAATGGATTATCAAGATCTATGGAGTGATTCTGGCCAACATTGATGAGACATATGCTGGCCCAATCTGGTCCATGGCATCTTCTGCCAGGCAAAGAAGTTATCAAAGGCATCTGCTGGCAAATAATACAGCTGAACTTGACCTGAAACTGCCACAGATAGGTTCAGGATGCAATCATGTGATATCTTAGTCACTTAGATATTTATTTTATTGACTAGATTAAACAAAACTCAGGGGCCTCTTGAAGACAAAAATACACCAATCCTGTCCACAACTGGAGGGTCATGTCTAATAGATGAGAACCAGAGAGTATGGTGGAGGCCAGAATGTGAGGAGTCCTTGAGAGTATCTGCAATAAAGGTGAAAGAAATCTAGAATTAAAAAAACAAAACAGGGCTTCCCTGGTGGCGCAGTGGTTGAGAGTCCACCTGCTAATGCAGGGGACACGGGTTCGTGCCCCTGTCTGGGAAGATCCCACATGACACGGAGCGGCTAGGCCCATGAGCCATGGCCGCTGAGCCTGTGCGTCCAGAGCCTGTGTTCCACAATGGGAGAGGCCACAACAGTGAGAGGCCCGCATACTGCAAAACAAACAAACAAAAAAAAAAACAAAACAAAAAACAGACTTGGAAAGTAGAACCAAGGATTGCAGGGACACAACACTTTTGAATGAGGTATCTGATTTGATCTTGGTAACACATTCTAACCTAGTTTCACAGAAGGTGTATTTGTCTCCGGAGAGAAAAAGAACTGCCTTCGTGAAATAACTCTAAATTCTGAAAGTATTAGAGTCCAACTTATCTGTCCCTACATAGGGCCTCTCCTTTGCCCCCAATTTAGTAAAGATATAAAGGAGAATTTTCCTTCTATTGATAGTTTTGTAAGTAACAGTTTAGGTGTGGAAGTCACAGTGCCTATATACCAGGCTGCTGGTTATATAGGAGTCACCCTGAAGAAGCTTGTTAAAAATACAGATTCCTGGTTTCTTAGCTCCAGAAATACTGATTCAATAGGAGCATGGACCCAGGAGTTAAAATAAAAAGAATTAGTGGTGATTTAATGTCAGGTGGTACAAAGAGCACATTTTGAGAAACACTGTGAATACCTTGCCATTCACAGTGTGTTCCATGGACCAGCAGCATCAGCAACACCTGGGAGTTTATTCTCAAGCCCCATCACAGACTGCTGAATCACAATCTGCATTTAACAGAATCCCTAGATGATACATGTGCAAATTAAAGTTTGAGACTCACTCTAAAACATCGGAAGCTGTGGTTAATTTCACAAAGCACAAACTCTCAGATGGAAGCTATATTGTGTGCCTAAATGACTAGTACCTAGCCTCTTGTAACAGTAGCCAATGTCTCTTACAACTAGCTTGGAAAGGGAGGCTACATAAGCAGCTAGTGGTCAGGACCTGCCTGCCTAATTTGTACAGGAAAGAATGGTAGGACGGATTTGTGCACATATTTCAGGTGACTTTTGGGATACTAAAAAATACTTGGGGATAGGTTACTTTTCAAGGAACAGGACTCATCTTCCTAAAGACAGGATCTTAGAATGATTGAAATGCAGACTTAAATAGTAATGCAATTAATTTGTATGCAAGGCTATTGAAGACTAGGACATTAGTTATGGTATATGAAAATTAAAATTGGGCATTAAGAATTATGAAAATAAAGTCTTTTAAGCCCAAAAACAAACAAACAAAAAACTGATGATTGTTTTTTTAAATACTAAGGATGATTGCCCTCTGTATGCATGACTTCAACCAAAAACTCTGTAATGCTTATTAATGTGGGCCCTTATTATCAGCAAATCATGACCAGCTGTCCTTCATTTACTTATTTAAACACCACTGCTTGTTTGTAGCTGCTGAGGTTATTTACAGAGTCTCACTTTCTGTGACTTTTCATTATCTGCCTAATTCTTTTCTACTAAAAAATAAAATAAAAAAATCATTGCCAGGAATTTTGGCCTACAGATGCATTCATCTATTCCTCATGTTTTAGAGTAGCCAAGACACTGGGCGACATTTCAGCTAACCACTTATCTACCTGTACAACAAGCTTCTGATTTTCTCCCTCAGTTATTTTGCTCTCCCTATTTTCCCTCTTCATTCCCTCTTCCACTATTATTTACTTATTCGTGCATCACTTATGTATTTAAGCAAGGCACACAAATCAACTCCATACGAATCAAGAAAATGTTATCATCTTCTATGCAAAGTGACTAGAAAAGCACCTGGCAAATACAGGCATTTCAGAAATGTTGGGCATTCACTGGATACTTTTGAGAGATGGCTATATAGATGGTCTTCTGCTATGAAAAGTGTAGAATACAAAATGTAACGTGAATGTCATTTGTCTCCATAGCCAGCTACATAATTTGCTGATCTCAGTGCAAGTTGAAAATGTAAACCTCTTCTTCAAAAATTATTAAGAATTCCAAGATGCTGACAACAGAGTGGGACCCTTCTGAGTGTGGACACATGCCATATACCTGTAAAGATGTGAGGATCACTGTCACTTCAGTCAGAAAAGTATTTTTGTATTGTCTGTCTTCATTTCAAGTTTAAACAAAGATTTTAGCAAATATATGTTCCATTTTCTTTTTCTTAAAATATAATTATACATTAGAGAATTTCCAATTATTTTCTGCTGGTAGAGCAAAGGTAACACATGAAAAGGAAAAGAATAGAATAGCAGAATTTAAGTACTATCAAGAAAGAATCATGACCACTAAATACCAGTAGTATCAACTTTAACATATTTTATAATTATTTTTATGGAGTCCACTCACCACCACTAGAGGCACATTTCAAGAGCTGTAGCATCTTTCCCCCTCACCCCATCCCTTTTTCCCTCCCCAGATTCAGAGAACACATTTCACGGCTGAGAAAATTTCAATTATGAGCAATATAGGGGAAAAACCTTGTCACCCCAAATTATCTCTTTGTCATGCTGCAAAAAACTCCAGACCCAAAAGACTCGGGAAGAAACTTTGATCTCCCCCTAACTGCATTAGGAATTTAGATAGAGGGACCAATGTATCAATAGAGCCATCACCAGAGATATCTGCAAAGAATATGTGGTGGAGGAAACTTAGCAGAGCCTAGAGATCAAAGTCCACTCTCTGTACCATTGTCTCTGCAGGGTCCTGCAAACATTTTTTACCAAACATTTGCTCTTCCATCTCCTTGTGAATTGCCATTTGAAGTCCTAAATCCCTACCCCCAACATCTTCCTTTACTGAAGACGGTATTCAAAGTGAGGGTCTCAGCCACTTTGGTGACTTACTCTCCCATTTATATGTTATTAAAATTTTGTGTGATTTTTTTCCCATAAATCTGTCTCATATCATTTTAATTTTTAGACTAGACAGAAGAACTTAGAAGGGTAGAGGAAACTTCTTCCCTGACACAGTTAATACAGATTGAAATGCTCTAAGTCTTTGTCACGTCTGGTTAGGAAAATAGGTTGAAAGCCATTACTTTAACTCATGCTACACAGCTATAAAGAATCCTCTGATGATTCTTGTTCTTCTGTACCTAGCACACATATTTACACAATATTGCAATTGTTTCCATATGTCTCCATTACTAGACACTGTCAACTTAAAGAAAAACACACAATATGAGAGTTGTGAATTTAAGTTTTATTCAGGGTCTTACTGAGGACTATATCCTGGAATACAGCCACTCAGTTCTGAGGAAACTACTCTGAAGAGGTAGGGGAGAAGCCAGTTTATATATGATTTTTGGCTAGGGATTATTTGTACTCAAGCACACATCTTGGTAAAAGATTACTGTTTGTCTCAAAGAACAAATATCTCAAGTTAATGATTTTAGTGATTTTCTGGTTGGGAAGATGGTTTACATTAAAATTCTTAAGGTTCATTAAAATTCTTCCTGAGTTATACATCTATCTAAGGGGCCTGCTTGTGCAAAGGACAGAGTGTCTCATCCTGTTATTGTCTTAATTTCTTCTCAGAGTGCATGGTTGGTCAGCAACTGCAGTTTGCAGTAGGGTTTGACTTAATCTTTGTAGAACTGAGTGGTGAGCAAGGCTCTTTGTTTTTCTTCATTTTCAACTCTAAGGTCCTCCAGAGCAGGCCTGCTCTCTGCTTTTTTATGACCTGGGAACTAAAGATGTTTTTTACTTATTTTTGAATGGTGAAAAAATCAAAAGAAGAATAAGATTTCATGACACGTGAAAATTATATGAAATTTAAATTTCAGAGTTCATAAATAATTATTGGAACACAGACATACCTGTTCCTTTGTGTATTGTCTGTGGCTGCTTTGGCCCTACCACAGCAGTGTTGAGTAGTTGTGACAGAGACCATATGATGCACAAAGCCTAAAATATTTGCTATCTTACAGAAAAAAATTGCTGACATCTACTTTTGTGTGAGGGCTGTAAGCTTTTCATCATTGAATAACCTGAGCCTAGCACAATGTCTGACTTTCATTACATGTTTCATATGTTGAGAACACTGGGAATAAAAAGCAAAAGAAAGAGGGAGGAAAGTTTCATTTTTTTATGTGACATTTTTCTGGAGGCCCACCCAACTTCCCAGACCTTCTCCCGAATGGACTCTAGTCTACCCCAGCTCTATTGCTTTTTTTGTGTTTGAGAACATCTAAGCTTTACTCTTTTAACAAATTTCAATTATATAATACAGTATTATTATCAACTATAGTCACTATGTTCTACATTATATGCTCAACCCTTACTCATCTTATAACTGAAAGTTTGTACTCTTTTACCAACCTCTCCCTATTTTCTCCACCTCTTAGCCCTTGGCAACCACTTTTCTACTTTGTTTTTATTTGTTTGATTTTTTTTTTTTTTTTTTTGATTCCACATGTAAGTGATACCATGAGGTATTTGTCTTAACCTGATGGGCTTATTTCACTTAAAATAATGCCCTCAAGCTCCATCCATATTGTTACAAATGACAGGATTTCCTCTTTTCTCATGGCTGAATAATATTCCGTTTTATACATATGTGTGTGTATATATATGTATATCACATCTTCTTTATCCATTATCCATTGATGAACACTTAGGTTGTTCCCATATCTT
>NW_020174653.1:2940800-2966107 GCF_003031525.2 Neophocaena asiaeorientalis asiaeorientalis
TATATATATATAATATTTTTATATGTACATATACATATTTTTATATGTATACATATACATTTTCTTTATCCATTCATCCATTGATGAACACTTATGTCGTTTCCATGTCTGGGATATTGTAGATAATGTTGCAATGAATGTAGAAGTGTAGATATCTTTCCAAGATAGTGATTTTGTTTCCTTTGGATATATACCCAGACATGGAATTATTGAATCATATGATAGTTCTATCTTCAATTTTTTCAAATTTTTATTTGTTTGATTTTTTTTTTTTTTTTGAGATTCCACATGTAAGTGATAAGAGGCAGTATTTGTCTTTCCCTATCTGGCTTATTTTATTTAACATAATGACCTCCAGGTTATCTATATTGTGGCAAATGGCAGAATTTCCTTCTTTTTTAAGGCTATATGATATTCCATCATGTGGAGTAACTATATATATATATCACATTTTCTTTATCTATTGACAAACACTTAGATTATTACTTTGCTCTTAAATTATGAAAATTGTCAGAGTAACATGGATGAACACATTTATTGTTTTATATGATAATATATTTCAATTATTGAAGCCTTCTAGAATGTTGTGATGTTGATGACCACATCACACTTACTGTTGACTAAAATCTCTACGCTAGTTTAAAATCAGCTGCTGACATCCCAGTCCTTCTAGGCAGTAATTGTATAGAAAAAGAACAGTTATAGTAATTCTCTCTACATTCACCTACATGAATTCCTGTTACTTACACTCAAGTGTCTGTTACATTTTCACTTTTATGGAAGTTAATTAAAATGGTATCCACTTGCTTAGTTAAAATGGTATCCACTTGCTTTTCTGTTTTACAACTGCAGGGCCTTGTAGGAAAAATAATTTTTATTTAATGGTTTCCTTTGCAACCACAAACTTCAACAAATTGCCTCTGATGAAAACCACTGACTTTTAAAAATATCCATTTTTAATTGTTTTATACAATGGTCAATATATCTCAAAAAATATCATGCAAAGGTTTATGTTTTATCTTCTAAATTAAGTTGCTCTATTATAATTTTTATTTAACCAGACCTACTGATTTATGCCACATATGTCCTTTTCTTCCTTAGAAAAAGAAAATATGATAAAATATCTTTTTATATTCTTTTAGTTGAAAATTAGGTAGTGTTGTATAATAATACAATATGTTTGAAGTCCTAGAGAAATAGCGTGCCTTTTGCAAATGTAATTTTTTTTTTTTTAATGTGGAGGCTACTTTGGTTAAGTACAGCATCTCAGTCAAGGCTCTTAATGGCAAACACTCTACCTAAATTAACCAGAAATGGAAATCAATGGAAAGACTAGTGTATCTAGCACAGAAAATAAGCAGAAATCAAGGGAGGTTGGGAAGCATGGGAGTAGCCAAGATCTTGCCATCAGAATAATTTGACGAGGACATCACTCCTTTGCAGTCTTCTGGAAACACCCCTTTTGTTATGGGGTGAATTTTGTCCCCCCAAAATTAATATGTTGAAGTCCTAACCCCTAGTACCTCAGAATGTAACCTTATTTTGATATAAGATTGTTGCAGATATAATTATTTAAGATGAGTTACTTAGGGTAGGCCCAATCCAATATGACAGGAGTCCTTATGAAAAGAGGAAATTTGGACACAGACATGAACATAGGATAATGTCATGTGAGGATGAAGGCAGATTTGAGTGATGCTTCTACAGAGTACTGCAAAAGATTGCAAGCAAACCACCAGAAGCTAGAGGAGAGACATAGAACACATTCTTCACAGCCATCAAAAGGAACAAACTCTGATGACACCTTGATCTCAGACTTCTAGCATCCAAGACTGTGAAACAATAAATTCGTTTCTTAAGCCACTCAGTTTGTGGCACTTTGTTACAGCAGCCACTGTAACACTAGTAATAACACTAGTGCTGATTCTCCCCTACTGCACCATTACAACCAGTCTCTAAAAGTCCTAGTATCTTTGCTCATTCTCAAAATTCAAAGTCCCAGGAAGAAGCATCCAATTCAACAAGTCTAGGTCATATGAGCAAGTTCTGATCGTCAGGGAGCTGGAGAAGGAAGATCTAATCCCTTTCAGTTCCTGCAATTGGAGACAAGGCCCTCTCTACTTCTAAGATAATTCACTGAGGACTACACAAATAGGAAGGTTCTGGGGTGCTGTGATGCCAAGAAGTAATCAATGGCTGCTCTGTGAGGTTAGTTCATAGAACCTCCAAGTTGGTTGAGACATTGAAAGCTGCTTAAATCTACTACATTCTCCAGTGGTATGGAATTATTTTTGCTGACAATGATTTCTTTCTCACATTAAAAATAATTGTGAGAGCTCCTATACAAGAACAGCCTGTGATTTAAAGTATATATAATGTACTAAGAACTTAGTAACACCTTTATAAATAAAATTTTACTTAATAACCCAAACTGAATAAATATACATTGACAAAGGATTTTATTTATCAATGTAAGACATTATTTATTGCATCAAGAAACCAGGTTTATATGATGTATTTTTTTGCAGACCTCTTGCAATAACTTGTAGTAAGTTGGATTCTCCCCTGCTTATCCTCAGAAGTCTATAATTCAGGGTCTTGGAACTATTGTTTTCTCATGTAAATGGTTTATTAGAAAGGTTCAACTCCATGAGAGTAAAAACATGAAGTTGTTTTCTTTTTCTCCAGCCTTCACTTTCAACTATATTTTGTTAAATATTCTTTTCCATCCTCTAACAGTTTGGGAAAACCCTATAATTTCATAGTCTCTTTCAGTTATAACAAGCTCAATTTCTAACTTCAATCACAAATTAATTTCAATCTCAAATTTTCCCCTTTTTCCCAGCAAGGTTGAAAAATTCCATTCTGAGAAGCTGCCTCCTCTGCAATGGCTAGCTCACTGGCATTTTGAGACAGGGAAGAGGTAGGGGAAAAACGACAAACATCCCAACTGTTAGCTGGCCTTTCTCTACTGACCACACCTGTGTCTGGTCAACACTGACTGGATGTCAATGCTGGCTGTGATTAGCAATTCAAATGTCATCTCATTCAAAGGGGTATGCGTGTGATTCTTTCAGAAGGCCATGCAAGACCTCCCTTCTGTAAAATTCCCTGCCTTGGCACACACAACCTCAGCCTGACCTCTTCATCCCCTTCTTTCAGCTTCTACAATTGGTGATCTCCCTTTAGAAGGCTATAGCCTTCTGCTGCTGAGTTTCTTTGACCAGACAACAGCTCTCTTGAGTGAGACTCAGGAAGATTGTTCAGTTGTAGCTAATAGTTATTAATTAACATCAATATCCTTGCATATCAAACAATTGAATGCATATTTCCACTTAGTCATCTCTTTCCAATTGTCTCCTACTGAAGCCAAGTCAGCAGGTTGGCTGTTAAAGAATATCTATGAATTGTATCTTGTTAGGGGTATGGGTTACACATATATCTGTCAAAGCATATTAAACTATACATGTAAGATCTGAGTATTTCACTCAATGTAAATTATACTTCAATTTAAAAGAAAAAATTCCTAAGAATGGAAAATTAATGATAGATAATGCTAAGGAATGAAAATAAATGTCCCTGTCTCTTTTTGAAAGCATCCTGAGTTTCCCGGACTGAAGATATTGGAGCTCTTGCTTAGCTTTAGATGGAAGTGCTCTCTACCTCTTGAAGAGGGGAGAAATGTTTTATTTTATTATGACTACTGCATTCCCCGTAAATCAAACAGTCCAATTACTCTGACCATTCCTTTCTCTTTTGACTCACCCCTACTCAATGCTGACTGGAAAATGTGGGGAAGGTTTGGCATGGTGGTTTGTGATGGAAGGGCCAGTTCTGCTGCCTCTTAGTAAGTTCTTAGGGAAGGTACCATCAAAGATAGGTTGCTTACTAATCCAAAAACGGGCAGAAGACCTACATAGACATTTCTCCAAAGAAGACATACAGATGGTCAAGAAGCACATGAAAAGCTGCTCAACATCATCATTATTATCATCATCATCATTATTAGAGAAATGCAAATCAAAACTACAATGAGGTATCAGCTCACACCAGTTAGAATGGGTATCATCAGAAAATCTACGAACAACAAAGGCTGGAGAGGGTGTGGAGAAAAGGGAACCCTCTTGCACTGTTGGTGGGAATGTAAATTGATACAGCCAATATGGAGAACAATATGGAGGTTCCTTAAAAAACTAAAAATATAATTACCATATGATCCAGCAATCCCACTCCTGGGCGTATACCCAGAGCAAACCACAATTCAAAAAGATACATGCATCTCAATGTTGCCGCATTGTAAATTGTAAATTGTAGCACTATTTACAATAGCCGGGTCATGGAAGCAATCTAAATGCCCATCGACAGGTGAATGGATAAAGAAGTTGTGGTACATATATACAATGGAATATTACTCAGCCATAAAAAGGAATGAAATTGGGTCATTTGTAGAGCTGTGGATGGATGTAGAGACTGTCATACAGAGTGAAGTAAGTCAGAAATAGAAAAACAAATATCATATATTAATGCATGTATGTGGAACCTAGAAAAATCGTACAGATGAACTGGTTTTCAGAGAAGAAATTGAGACACAGATGTAGAGAACAAATGTATGGACACCAAGTGAGGAAAGCAGTGGGAGGGGGAGAGTGTGATGAATTGGGTGGTTGGGATTGACATGTATACACCGATATGTATAAAACTGATGACTAATAAGGACCTGCTGTATAAAAATAAAATAAAATAAAATTTAAAAATTTAAAAATAAATAAAGTGTTTTTTCTCTTGAAGAAAAAAAAAGAAAAGAAAAAATAGGTTGCTTAAAGTCTCTTGATCTTAGCTGAGCCTCATAATGAATGTCCAAGTAATGGGTGCCATCAATAATATCTTATAAAAATGTCAAAAATGTATTAAAAGAGGAGTTTTAGAGAGAACAGTGATATGACCCAAGTCTGAATTAGACTTTCATTTATTTTACAAATAACAATTAAACATATACCACATGTCGTGATTTCCTAGGCACTAAGGATTTGATGAAGAATAATAAGGGCCAACACAAAGTTGTACAGATTGGGGCAAATATATCTTGAAAATGTATATAAGGCAGTCCTGCTATTCTCAGAAAGAGACAGAAAGTAAGGCTTATTTTTCCCATAAGTAACTGGGAAATTATAATAGCATTTGGCCAAAACTAAGATAGAGGAAGCATAGGATTCTATGCAAACCAAGATTTGAGAAAATCAGAGATTTCCTGGAGGAAATACATCTGAGCTGAGACCCAAAATTTGAGTAGAGTTAGCAAGAGAAAAAAGAGGGATTAATATTCTAGGAAGAAGAACATAAAGTCACTGTATTAGTTTCATAGGGCTGACAAAACAAGTTATCACAAACCAAATGGCCTAAAACAAGCGAAACTTATTCTGTCATGGTTCAGAAGAACGGAAGTCTGAAATCAAGATGTTGGCAAGGTTGGGTCCTTCTGGACACTCTGAAAGAAAATCTGTCGTGTGCTGCTCTCCTAGCTTCTGGTGTTTGCTAACAAATCCTTGGTTTGTAACTGCATCTCTCCAATCTCTGTCTCTGTCATCACATACCTTTCTTCCCTATGAATCTCAGACTACCTCTGTGTGTCCTCTCCTCTCCTTATAAGGGCACCAATCACTGGATTTCAGGCCCTCTTGAATCCAGCATGAGCTTATTTTAACTTAACTGATTATATCTGCAAAGACCCTATTTCCAAATAAGGTCACAATCTGAAGTTTCAGGTGGACATGAATTTTGGAGGACACTGCTCAACCCACTATAATCACTAAATGTCTGTGTAATATTTTAGCAATTTAAAAAAAATTTTTTCATCGTATTTTATTTATATTTTTATACAGAAAGTTCTTATTAGTCACAAATTTTATACACATTGGTGTATATATGTCAATCCCAATCGCCCAATTCATCACACCACCATGCCCCCGCCCCCCCTGGCTTTCCCCACTTCGTGTCCATACATTTGTCTCTACATCTGTGTCTCTCTTTCTGCCCTGTAAACCGGTTCATCTGTACCATTTTTCTAGGTTCTACATATGACATTACCATAGCTTTGTAGTATAGTCTTAAGTCAGGGAGTCTGATGCCTCCAACTTCCTTTTTATCCCTCAAAACTGCTTTGGTACCTGCCCTCTGGCGTATGAGGCTATCTAAGAGCCTTGTGCAAATTTCCTGATGGGAGTGATTTTTGGTGGGTAGAGCTGACTGTTGCTCTCATCTGTAGAGCTCAGTAAAACTTTAATCTGCTTGACTGCTGATGGGTGGAGCTGGTTCCCTCCCTGTTGGTTATTTGGCCTGAGGCAACCTAACACTGGAGCTTACCTGGGCTCTTTGATGAGGCTAATAGCAGACTCTGGGAGGGCTCATGCCAAGGATTACTTCCCAGAACTTCTGCTGCCAGTGTCCTTGTGCCCACTGTGAGCCACAGCCACCCCCCGCCTCTGCAGAAGACCCTCCAACACTAGCAGGTAGGTCTGGTTCAGTCTCCCCTGGGGTCACTGTTCTTTACCCTGGGTCCCGATGCACACACTACTTTGTGTGTGCCCTCCAAGTTGGTGTCTCTTTTCTCCCCAGTCCTGTCAAAGTCCTGCAATCAAATTCCACTAGGCTTCAAAGTCTGATTCTCTAGGAATTCCTCCTCCCGTTGATGGACCCCCAAGTTGGGAAGCCTGATGTAGGGCTCAGAACCTTCACTCCAGTGGGTGGACTTCTGTGGTATAAGTGTTCTCCAGTCTGTGAGTCACCCACCCAGCAGTTATGGGATTTGATTTTAGTGTGATTGCACCCCTCCTACCATCTCACTGTGGCTTCTCCTTTGTCTTTGGATATGGGGTATCTTTTTTGGTGAGTTCCAGTGTCTTCCTGTTGATGATTGTTCAGCAGCTAGTTGTGATTCTGGTGTTCTCACAAGAGAGGGAGTGAGAGCACATCCATTTACTCCACTGCCTTGGTTCAGGACCCTATTTTAGCAATTTTTGCCACTTTGCTCTCATATTAAACCTCTTACTTCTACAGTTCAACTTATTGTATTATAATTAACAATTTGAGAGTCTGTCAACCTTCATAAGAATGTTAACTTCTTGATGCAGATAATGAAACAACCTCAGCATCTACCCCAAAACCTAGACAACAGATAAACATTCCTCAAAAGATGCAAATTTTTGAGACTTACTTTCCTCAACCTTAATTATGTGGTGGACTCACTACACCAAACACAATCTTTCTGTCTTTTTCAAGAACTCCATATCAGAATATGTCTTGGTCTGGAATATAGCAATACACATAGGCCAAACATAAGAGAAGGTGGCTTTAAAATGTGATTATGGGCTGCATTCTTCCAGCTACAACTCATTGCCACTTTTATTTTTATAACAGTGATTATGATAATGTTGAGCAACAGAGAAGGATTAAGGATAGTTTATATACATTGCAGCTACATGCTCTCTTTCTAACAGAGTTGTGAAAAATCCCTTGAAAAACTGCTTTTGTATTTGTAGTAATATTACTTTTGCAAACCTTGATAATGTTTCTACAAGATGAGAAGGCCCTTGATTATTTTGATGCTAGAAACCTGAGAAACTAAAGTCTTATGAACGCAGAAAAATTATGGAACAAATCTACTGCCTTCAAATAATAATAATGTTGTTCTACATAACAATATATTTTTCTTCTTCTTTTAACTGCTTTTTAACTATAATCATCATGCTGTATAGTACATCCCCAGAACTTATTTATTGTATAACTGGAAGTTTATACCTTTTGCTCATCTTTACCCATTTTGACCCCATCCCTCACCTCTGGCAACCACCAATCTGCTCTCCATACCTGAGTTCTGTTTTTTCAGATTTCACATACATGTTAAATCATATAACATCTATCTTTCTCTCTCTGACTTACTTCACTTTGCATACTGCCCCCAAGGTCAATCCACGTTGTTTCAAATAGCAGTATTTCCATATATATATATATATATATATATATATTCAGGAACCTCCATAATGTTTTCTATGATTACTGCATCAATTTACAACCCTACCAACAGTGTACAAAGGCTCTCTTTTCTTCACATCCTGTCAACACTTGTTATCTGTCTTTTTGATGATAACCATTCTAACAGGTGTTAGGTGATATCTCACGGTGGTTTTGATTTGCATTTACCTAATGGTTAGCGATGCTGAGCACATTTTCATGTACCTGTTGGCTACTTGTAAGACTTCTTTGGAAAACATGTCTATTCAGTTCTTCTGCCCATTTTTAAATTGCATTATTTGTTTTTTTGATATTGAATTGTATGAGTTCTTTGTATATTTTAGATATTAACTTCTTATTAGATATATCATTTGCAAATATCTTCTCCCATTCATTAGGTTGCCTTTTCATTTTGTTGATGGTTTCCTTCACTGTGCAAAAGCTTTTTACTTTGATAGTCCCACTTGTTTGTTTTTGCTTTTGTTTCCTTTGTTTTTGGTGTCAAATCCAAAAAAATCATTACTTAGATGGATGCCAAAGAGGTTACCTCTTATGCTTTCCTCTAGGATTTTCATGGTTTTGGGTACTACATTCAAGGCTTTAATCCATTTTGAGTTTATTTTTGTGTATGGTGTAAGATAGGAGTCCAGTTTCCTTCATTTGTATGTGGCTATCACTTATAATTTTCATTGCAGTTTTAAATATATCATCTCTTTGACCCTCATAAATCTCTCATAGGGTGAGTGTTTGAGCAAAGATTCCCTACCAAGTATAAGATGTAAATCTTGTGGAATTGTTAAAGGATGATTCTGAGAAGAAATACATAGAAAGTGAGAGATGAGAGACATCCTAGGGGGAAAAAGTCAAGCAAAGATGTGATTTCAGGGAAAGTTTTTCTCAGCATAATCTCACTGGGAGCTCTGGAACATGAAGAATGTAACAGAGCTGTCCCACATTTAGGCAAAGGGGCCAGACTTTTGTGACCCTACATAGTCGGTCATTAGCCACCGGGAGCAAGAGATGTAAGCTTCCAGGCATTTTAGGTGAGCTGGCTCCCATCTGCCAAGGGCAATTCTCTGAAGAAAGTACAACAGTGGATCATTAGCAGCACACCATTATAGCAGCCAGTGGTATGTGTAGAGCCAGGTAAGAAGAATCTGGGCAGGGTACGAAAAGCATCTCCTCCAGCAAGTATGGTAAAAGATCCCATTTTACAAAAGTTACAACCAAGCTTTAGAGAAGTTAAGTAATTTTCCAAATCTACTGAGCCAATAGATAACACAATCAGAACATGAATTCAGGTCTTACTTCATAGACTGTATTATTTCTACAGTCTCTGCTTCACAGCAAATTCTTTGGTAAATACTATATGCTGCTGTGGATGATCCTATTGGGCAAGAATGGGAGGGCTCATTCTAGAACTTACTAAACAGTGTCTTCTTACCAGGAACAAATTATCATAGCAATGACCATTGATCCTGCTTGTGTAGATGGACCAATTTTATCAATAATAACTTAAGGGGGTCTTAATTTTTCATATACACAAATCTTTCTTTTCTCTTTTTTTCTTTTCATGAAAGGTTATGCTTGCTCTCTATCAACTAGAGACTACGTTAAAAGGTAAAAGTTGATCCCAAATGATCTCAAGTGTAAGCAATACAATATTTTGCAAGATATTACTAAAAATATTAAGAAAATCACCATTTGAGTAAATCAACACAGGCCCAGTACATTCTACCCTCATACCCCCTTACCTTGGGAAGGGTAAAACACATTTGAATATCTGGCACTTTTATTAGAGGACCAGCAATAATTTTGAGCCATGTGTCATTGTTTGACCAAATCTAAAATAGGGCAAGCCTGAGAAGAAACATTCTTTCTTAGAAACATCATAAAAATCCCCATTTCATACAACATTCTCTTTCAAAGTTACAGGTAAGCTCATTCTGACACTTCAGAAATGAATAACTTGCTCTGATTGTTTCATCTGCAAGCTTGAATAAATCATCAAGCCTCAGAGAAATTGCTAAAATACAAGGAAGAAAATGAACTTTCCAGCTTATTCAAACTCCTATACCTACTTTAGATTAGATTAGGGATTTCTTGTCCTTAGACAAATTTAGGGGTTTTATTCCACTGTTGAAGATAACTAGGCATAAATGTGTTATAAAACCATTTCAGGGTCTTGCACAACATACTTTATTTTGGCTATGAATTATACTCATTTCTTCATGAATTTATGGCTTTCCAAGATATGATAGGTTTTAAAGTTAAAGTTTTCATCACCCAACACAAAAATATCTGGAGATGATTTACCACAGTGTTGGTCTGTATATCTTTTTTTTTTTTTTTTTTTCTCCATTATTACAAAAGTGACAGAACAATTTCTGGTGTATCTGACCTGGCTAAAGAGAAAGTCTTTGTTACTAATGTCCCTATATATTCTACCAGGACATTAGGTAAAATGCCAAGAAGCTTCTATCTTAATGTATTCTAGAAGTACTTTAATTAAAATGACACATAAACTGTGCCAAAGGGGGGAATATGTGATTGAACTAAAGAAGTGTATGCATAAAAGTTACACTTAAAAATCTATTCAAGGAGATATAACCAATTTTAAATTAATTTGCCACCTTAAAATGAAGTAGTTGAAAAGAACAATGTATTTTATATTTAAAAAGATAACATTTCAATAAAGTAAGAAATTACACACACATAATATGCATATGCATATTTTAAATGTGTACTGCGGTCTATAATTAAAAGTAATGTGCCAATAAAATCTAGGAACAGTTGCTTTTCCCTGCAAGAGAATTGGGATGTAGTAATCTTTATCTATACAGGCTTGGGTAATTAATGTTTGCAAGTATTTTGAGTTCTTGCAATGATAATCTCCATAGAAAGATGAAACAGACATTTGAGGCTGAATAAACCACTAGGAAAGGCTGTCATAAAAACGAGTTCAACCATTAGGAAGAACATGATACATTTGTGTGGCTTACCATCAAAGGAGGCTTCTAATCCATCACTCCCAAAGAGAAAAGAAATGCTGAAAAAGAAATAAAATTTTAAAAATATTTGCTTTACTACCATCTCATACCCTCCTAGAACACCAAGTCCCTACATTTTTTGATTCATTCTAGTGAAATATTAAATTAAGAGAAGTGTCATAGGATTATTGTTAGCTGCTTAATCTTCAAGGGTGATCTTTTCCCAAAGGGGTCTGAATTTTATAAGAGGGCTAGTTGAGATGCATATAAAACATTCTTCAATATTCCTTTTAGAATAAAGATACTGGTCTTTAATGCTCTAATTCCAGGCATATAGAAAGTCTTGTCTTATTATTACTATTGTCTCATTATTACTGCCTTATTATTATGAGTGTTGGATAAAATAGTTATTGATATAAATGACAAGTTATGAAGAGAGAGGATTTGTTGATCTTTTGACAATCATCTAAACAATGGGAACATCTTTTCCAAGCCAAGTTCTCCTACCCCATGTCATTACACTAATTCTAACATCTTTCCTAAATCAAATTCTTTCTATATGGAGAGAATATTTTGACAGAGAGAGCCTATAGTGTGTAGGATTTTAATAATAGACAACTGCCCGAAGAAGCAGAGCCCTCCCTGACTGTGTTTCAGATCTAGCCAAAGTCATTTATTACCAGACTCTATGGACACCCGAACTTACAATGAGTTTTCTGACCCCAGGAGGATTTAGATAAACTCTGGATAAGTTCTGTTCTGTGACATAAGCACTGAGTTGCTTAGCAGCAAAAATGTTTCTCCTCTTAAACACCTCAGCCAACAACATTTCTGCAGGATTTATAAGGATGCAACAGGATGAGGGTGCTAAGTGTCCCAGGGTGAGAGCAGTTTTTGTTAATCTTACATGAGGCTTAAGACTCTAAGTCCATTTTCACCCCCTTCTGAGTCCTTTCTTTTCTAAGCTCAAGGATGAAAGAGGCCCTGCAGGTGGCTCTGCTCTTCCCTTCCTCTGTTGGTGTGCAGAGGTTTGCTGGGCAGGAAGCCACAAGCCCTCATTCTTAGTCAGTGGGTAATCAGAATATTATAAAACAACTTGATTCTGGATGCTGGAGTGGATTTAGAGTAAAATGGATTTTTTCATTAATGCATTTCTGACTACTGCTTTCCACTCTGTTCAGAAGTAAAGTAAGTTCCCTTTCTTTTTAGAAGATCCAGGCCTTGGAGATTCTATAAATATAGCTTTTAATTTAACTCCTGTGAAAGAATGGCAACATGTCTTTGAGTGAAATTGACACCTTTCAGAGGCACTATCTCTTCCCATTTGTCACTGCCTCCCTGAGTGTCGGTTAGCCTCCCCTGGCGAGGAAAAAGTTTTGTACAAAGCCCCAAAAAGCTAAAAGTCCTTAGGTTTAAGGGCATTTGTTTACTGAGCCCATCTGACTCAGCAGTGATGTATGTGCAGAGAAAGTCTTTCTTTGCCTGTCTTAGCTTTGAAGGAGTGTGATTTTTCTTTTCTACTCAAGTTCTACTCAGAATGCAAAAGAAGCACATAATTCTCTGGTTGTCCCTTGCATCCCTCTGCTGTGTATTTCACAGGAAACCTCATTATTAAAATAAAATTATCATTTGTAATCTATTAAAATAGGCTTGGTTTGGTCAAAAGGCATGGTGAGGGACGGTGGAATATAAACTGTATCTTGAGGCAAAAAGATCCATTTTGTTGTGCTACAGTGCAGAACATTCTGTCAATTGAATGAGACCAGAGCAATAAATTCTGGGGATTCTTGGGTGAAACTATTTCTTACCATTCTTGGATTGAAAGGTTCATGGTATTTTAGGGTTTTCTCCAGTTGCCTTGAATGATTAAAGACAATGTCAAAGAACATTGGGGACGAGGTGCCAAATCCTTCCACTGAGGCCTTCCCAATATATGATTGATGCATCCTATCAAGGGGGCTGTCACGTAGTAAAGTACCAGCTACCATACAGAGAAGGTGTTTGGTGCTGTACAAACATTTTTTTTTCCCCAGCCCTTGGAAAAGGAGGAGAAATTGAGGACTAGCAGCATCCCATCACACACAGTATGACCCAGAAAGATCGAACTGAACACAGAAATGTTCTGGCCTTCTTTTCAGATCTTGCACTGAAATAATTAAACCCATCATCAATTTCCATCTGCTTGGACTCTGACCCCAAAGTGAGAGTCAAATAGCAATCAGTGCCAGTTCCTCAATTACCCAGTGTCACAGCATCACAGATAATTGTGATGACAAAAATTTTTATTTTCCAAGTGAGGAAGAAAACACTCCAAGAACCCTAACTACTACTGTGGAAGCCAAACACATTCACTCACAAATAAGACATAGTATTGTCTCCAGATCCCACTGGAAGAGATTCGGCTGACTTAAAACAAAACAGAACCAGATAAATGAAATACCTCCCCAACATAAGAGAAAGCTCACTGTTTACTAGCTGTGTGACTTGTTCAACTTGGCTGTGCCTTTCTTTTCTTATTGTCAAATGGGGATAAGAATATATCTACCTTTAGGTCATTTATGAGACCAAATGGGTACTTAGAACATTGCCCAGTGTCTAGTTATTTAAGTGTTAGCTGTTACCGTTAACCTTCCATACTGAGGCATGTCAATGGGCTACTGTAGATACACACATAAATGATAGCCCGAGTCTATATTCATCCCTGACTCACTCCCTTCCTCACAGCACTGCGGTATGAACTATCTGAATTCATCAGCTGAACTTGATTTTCCTCACCTTCTAAATAAACTGACTACACATGACTCTGCTACATAGAGTTGTGGTACAAATGACCACAGACTCTAATGATCCCTGGAGTGACTGATGTGAAAATAAGTGCTAAATTCAAAACCTAACCTGACATATATGCTGACCTCAGCTCTTCTTGAAAAGATTAAAGTTGAAGCATGAAGGGAATAATGCTTGCTAGATCATACCTTCATTGAGCTGTAGCTTCATGGATTACAAAATTAAGTAAAAACACCTGACTAGGGCTTCCCTGGTGGCGCAGTGGTTGAGAGTCCGCCTGCCGATGCGGGGGACACAGGTTCGTGCCCAGGTCCGGGAAGATCCCACATGCCGCGGTGCGGCTGGACCCGTGAGCCATGGCCGCTGAGTCTCTGTGTCCGGAGCCTGTGCTCTGCAACGGGAGAGGCCACAACAGTGAGAGGCCCGCGTACCGCAACAACAACAACAACAACAAAAAACACCTGACTACAACAGGTCAGATTTTTTGTTGTTGTTTGCCATTTCAGTTTATAGGTATATAGATACTAAAACTAAGGACTTCACAGCCAAGCAATGCAAACAATTTGATGTTTGGTGAAGGAGTTATTACATAGACTTGTGCTTTCTTCCCTTTTTTTCCTTGTTTTTATTTAATCAGAAGTGCTTTAACCTAGGCACATAATGGCAATTGTATTTGTGCAGTGGGATGGGGAAAACTAATTGAGCAAGGCCAGGCCTGAGAAAATTGGGATGTTCATTGGTTTTATTTATATTTTCACCCTGTCTCCTTATTCTCTGTGGTTCTTTGCTCCCCATTTCACTGCTATACAGTACTCTTATCCTCTCATATCTTTCTTCTTATCAAAACTGACTCTCAAAAAAATAATCTGATACCCATCAACATTAGGAATAACCAAAAAATGTACTCCACTTGTTAGCCATTCTTTGAGAATAAGCATTTTGACAGACATTAAACCTTTAATATACAGAGGAAAGAACAAAGGCAAGGGTGCATTTTGTGGAGTTCATTACCTCTGTAGCTAAATGTCTTCAATGTATTTGAACCTATTCTGCATGTTATAAACAGAGTAACATGGAGTATGCCCTCATAATATTTACAATCTAACAACAGAGACATAAATATGAATACAATGCAGCACTCAGATGTGAAAAACAGGAGAGGTATACAAAAGACTATGAAGAAAAAGTAACTCGCTCTCCCCGGGGAAGTTGGAACGTGTCAGATTCTTGGTCTTAAAAGAAATTTAAGCATTTTTCCAGGCAAGGGGAAGAAAAGAATCATCCTTACAAAGGGAAAAGAATGTGAAAAAATGGTGGTGGAGGAGGCGCAATTGAAAACATGCCCTGTTTGAGAACTGGCCAGAAGAATTTCACAAGACCTTAAAATCACACACTTAGGTGAGTCCAGATGAGAACAGGTTTGTGAATATGAATATCGCTAGCAGGCTAACAATCATATTTACAAAAGAAATTGTAGTGGACTGTCTTGCTCATCACCTTATCACATCACAGAACAGCACTGCCCCAGAATTGGTGATCTTGTCTTGAAGATTTTCAAGAGAAAGAGTCAACTACTTTTTCTGGCCAGCATATTCAGCATCTAACAAACCTTATTCTCAAGTACTGGGGAGGCTTAAAAAGGGGGATACAAATGCGAGAATTAGGCAAACAGTAAGCAATTGTCCATGGCTGAAATATGACTGCCTCTCCCATCTGACTCACATTCTAAATGGTATCTGCCATTACCTTTGTCTCATTCATTTCCCACTCTTTATTACTAAGGTCCTACTTTTCTTAATATTTTACACAAACACTGTGTTTTCACTTGGATACTGTTCGAATTCTCCTGGGATCGTTGATAGTTGTTTCAATTACCAGCTCATTTCCTCAGCAACTTGCGGTGATGGGAAATGATCCATGCTATAGGAAGTTGCATTTTTCTCTGAATTTAGTGAAGTTCCTGCTTCAGAGAACAGGGCTTTCTTCCCTCCCCCTGAAGCCAAAAGCTCAGCCTCTCTGTACACCAGTGCTGAATCAAATCTCGGAGACAGAGTTTTGGGTGAAGTAGAAAAGAACAGCATTATTGCTTTGCCAAGCAAAAGGGGACACAGTGAGCTTCTCCCCTTGAAAACCATGTGTCCCAAACTGGGAGGATATGATGAGGAGTTTTATAGCAATAGTTCAAGGGTGGGGCTGCTGACAAGATTAGGTTGTGTGCAGGGTCTCAGGTGGTTGGTCTCCTAATCTTGATGAGCTTCTCTCATGCCTTTAATCTTGCCTCAGCGGGTTACTTAGCTGCTCTTCCCTTGATTAGCAACTGTGGGAATCTGCCCTTCAGAACTCAGAGAAAGTCATGGAGGCTGAAGTCTTGCCTACAAGACACGGGAAAAAAAGCCCTCCATGCCCAGGAACCCCACAGGGTCCCACTGGGTCTCACCTCTCCCCTTCTTCCTGCCCCCTTCCTCCTCCTCCTCTTTTTTCTTCTTCTTAAGCTTTTAATTTAGTTTGACCTCCTCTACAAACACATGGAGTTTTCCTTTATAAAGAGATGTACTGCTCACTTATTTAATATGGTTTTGTGTTTGTTCTTTGGTCTACTAGTGCACTCATTTCTTTTTTTTTTTTTTTTCACTCATTTCTGAATGTTGGTGATTTGCAGTTGCAAAAATAATACTAAGTGTAATGTTCTTTGCATTATTTCCAGACCACCAGCACCATCCCTATCCCTCTGGTCATTTTACTCACCATTATAATTCCTGTTTGAAATCCTCCCATCCTCTCTTTTCAAAGACAATCAAGATGACTTAGTAATTAGAAGAAATTGCTTAGTTTTGGGAATTTGATTTAATTTGAAGTATTATATAAAACACAATTCTCAACTGACTCTTTTGAATTCAGAAAACAAATGTATCAGTTTCTTTTCCCAGAATACATTTATTCCTTCCAAGTGAACTGAATTATAATTAGGCTAACCAACTAATTAAAAAGCATTTATTCATTTCCTACTGGGAAGGATACACAGAAGCTTGAGATATGACCACTGTGGTCCCAATCTTGGTGGCACAGAAGGCTGGCAATGCTTACTTACATATCTAGATCAAAGAGAGCAAAGGAGTGCCCATGTGGCACAGGCATAGGAGAAATTAGAGTTCAGGTACAGTGCTAAGTCTGAGTTGTTAACATATTTGTAATGGTTGGCCTTTACCATGAAATGAAGGCATAGAACAGAGCTCACTTCAGAAATCCTTTCCATTCTCATTCACAGGAATGTGACATGAGAAGGATTGTGCCTTCTGGGAATGGGGTAACATTTGGGCCAGAGAGCAGTTGCACACTGAGCAGACCATTTGGAAAATGTTGACGTTAGCACATCAGTACCTGCCTTTGCAGCCCAGCAAAGGTGCCGGACGTTGTTTGTGTGATAATCACTCTTAGAGCGCCTGGCATTTGTTTCTTGCACTATACAACTGTACCACATGAACATCCACAGTCAGAAGAGCAGAGACCACTGTGAAGATATATGTAAAAGGAAAGAAGGAGAGATGCCCAGAAATTTTATTATTGTTATTTGAGCCTGTTTTTTGAATAAATTATTTTTCTTTTAATATGACAAAATAGGTGTTAAAGGTTTCATTAGAGCAGAATTTTATGTAATTCATTAGTAAGCTGTCTTATGGGACAGCAGTTAGGTACAATTACAAAAATTAATTTTAATAATAATAGTGTCTATGTAACATTTTGAATTCCAGAGTCATTTTGCATATATTAATTTACTTAATCTAATAAACACCCCTTTTCAGGGGAGATGTGTAATGATCCTGATTTGTAAGGATCAGGGATTAGGGACAAGAGTGGTGATGAGGACTCTCCTCAAGCCTCTTAAGTGAATTTATGTCCTGCCAATAATATAGTAGTAGTAGTTTTTGTTCAGTTCGTCTCTTGTCAAACCCAATTTTGTGTGCCCAATGCACGGTGAGGCCAAACAAACTAACACATTGGAATTTGGAGCAGAGAAAGATTTACTGCAGGCACCATGCAAGTAGAATGGGGTGGTTCACGCTCAAAAGACATGTTTTCTCAGATGGGTTTCAGGGAAGAAGTTTTTATAGGCAAAATTGCAGGGGAGGACTGCAGGGTGTGTAATCCTCCGCTGATTGGTTGGTGGTGAGGTAACAGAGTGGTGTTCCAGGAATCTCAATCATCAGCCTTCTGGTTCCAACCAGTCTGGGGTCCACATGCTTGTGCTCAGCCTGAAGTTACCATCCTCAACACGGGTGGAACCCTCTGTTTCTGTATAAGAACTCAGAGATTATAATCAGACTGTTATGCACTTTCCTGGAGGAGGAACCAGTACCAGGTCTCATGATGCACTATTGTTTCTTTCTGCATTCCCTCACTTCTCCAATTGCTAACTTTTTGGATCTGCCCTTTGGAACTCAGAGGAGGTCTAGGAGTCTGAAACTTCTTCCCTACAAACAAGAAATGGGAGACACAGAAAGGCTTTTGTATTACTTGGGAGGACCCCAAAGGATCTTACACAATTTCACATCCTCTTCCTAAGTTCAAATGTTAGGAAGTTACATAATGCATAATGCCAAACTCTGAGACAACGTTTTCTTTTCTATGTACTATGTCATCAAATGAAAGGACAAATAATTTTCCAATTAAAAAGAGGAATCCAAACTCAGCAAACTACATACACATCATAAAATGTTGTGCAAGTATACAATATTGGCTCAGGAAAATTCTACCTAACTCCTTTGTACACTTGACATCCCACATGTTGCATCACAAAAATAATGATCTTGGAAATTCTCAGAGCTTGTGGTTGGTGTTAGCTCCTGTGGCATAGTCCAGACACTGTCCAGCCAGTTAGCCAATACAGATTTTGGAAAGCTTCTACTGAGTGCTTAGTTGTATGTTCAATTCCAAGGGAAATACAGTATAAATCTAAAACATGGCTTTAAGGGCTTATGGGTTAGTTGTGGAAAAATTAACCTTGATGGAAAAAGGAAATATTAAAATGACATTTGATGAGAAGACCCAGGAACACTCAAATCTTGTCCTCAGGTTACACTTATCTATGGCTGTGTAACAAATCTTCCTAAAATCAAGTGGAGTAAAACAAGCATTTTATAATTTTTACACATTCTGTTAGGAATTTAGATAGAACATTGGGTGTGTGGGTTGCTTATGCTCCATAATGCCTGGAGCCATAGCATTGAATGCTGGGGATGACTCAAATTGTTAGAGACTGCAATGATCTTGAGGTTTCTTCACTCACACATCTCACATATCAAAACCCTCTAGGACAGGATTTAATACAGAGAATTAAGGATCTAAGGCAACTTTGTAAAGACTTGGGAAAGAAATATCAGGGAAGCTACTGCTGGCTTTTAGGAAATCACAAGTATGGAAATGCCAAGGATGCTGCCATCAATGATGGGGTGAGTGTTTAACCTGGTTCTATTCAGAGGCATCTAAGACACAGAAGAAATAGTTTCCTTCCTGACCAAAAAGGAATGAATGATGAGAACAGCAACAGGACAAAGCCATTTTGCTCCCAGCCACTTTCTTGCTTCCTTGAGTCTAAGGGTAGGATGCTTGGGACTGTGACAGTCATCTCACAGCCTGGAAGGGAGACACCATTCACACACTGAGAATGGAAAAGCAAAGGATCTGTGCATCAACCTCTAATCTTCTGCCTCTATATTTATGTGAGATTAATCTGCTCTTACTTTTACCGAAGTAGTGTCATATTTACAGCTGAACATATCTAGTCTGAAACATACACAAAAAGAAATGTTGACAGGTTTCTGTGATGGTAGCAATTAATCTTTGGATGGATCCATAGATTGAGAATCTGCATATACAGAGGAGAGCAGCTTTCTCTGACTTCAGGAAGCTTACCACCATTTTATGTCATGGCCATTTTACATCCTAATTTCTTCAAAATATTTGGCAATAACCACACAAATATGAGAAATCCAGGGTCTAAGTTACAATGTCCACGAAGTTAGGTAAATGCATTCCATTCTTCTCTTGAATGTTGGTGAACCTATGAGACAGAATGGAACTTGAAACCTGAGACCTGGGACCCTTGGCTGCAGTGCTTGCACCTGGACAAATGTCTCCTTGTCTCCTGGAGCAGCAAAATACAAAGAAACAATAAAGGACTAAAAGCCACTGCATCCGTGAGCAGTTGGGGAAAATTATAAACAAGACACAAAAAGACCAAAAACCTAACTGCCACTTCTGAGGAGCCAGGAGCAAAAGCAGGGTACTGGGCATGCCCCCTGCACACAACATCACAAAGTGGTAAGCAAATCACCTAAGCCATTCCTCTGGCCTGACCCCTGGACCCACCTCTACCATCACCCCATCTATCGCCCCTCAGGGAGTGCTCGATCCCCTCAGGGAGTGAGCAAGGAAACTTGTTACTTGTTTTTGCTCTCTCCTGCTATAGCAGGGGTCCCAATAAAGCCTTGCTTGAATTTCTTGTCTGGCCTCTTATCAATTTGTATTGATTAAGGAGGCCAAGAACCCTGGTCGGTAACACCTACAAAAGGCAAAAGGAAAATAAAAACTTGTTTTTTTTTTTTACTGTCCCATTTACATGGTGTAAAATGTGAATACTCTGGATTTTTATTTGCCAGTCCAGCCACTCACAGAAACACAGATTTCTTGACCTTATTTTTAATCCAAACTCCTGGGGAAGGGCCACCGTTTAGTCAGGCCTCCTCTGAAACAGCGTGACTGAGACGGGGGAGCAGGTCAGCAGCGAGTTCCAGAAAGTGAGGTGAGAAGGGTGAGTAGCCAACCAGTAAGTACCTCCATGAAGGAAGCTTTCTGAGTTAGGCCAAATATCATCTGGAAAGGCAGTGTCACTACCATTCAGCACAGGTAACGAGAAGAAGCAAAGATATACTCCTTGTGCTGTGGAGTCCCCAAACAAGGTAAATTACCAGTACAAGAAGAATGATGACAATAAGAGTGGTACTGGAACACCAAGGACAAATGAAAAGACTCTTTTCTGCTTTCTAACAGCATCTAACACATCTACCTAGAGTATGGATATTTCACTTATGATATGATATGATTTAGAACACCTCAACGTCTTCTGGCAAATTATCCCTCTGCACTCTTGACAGACATATTTCTTCAACTTATATCTTTATTCCCAAGGTTTAAATTTACTGGAGAAAGCAAGTACTTTATCCCAACATAAAAGCATGCACATAGGTAAATAATTTGGCACCACCTGGCTTGTGGGATTTTAGTTCCCTAACCAAGGATTGAACCTGGGCCCTCGGCAGTGAAAGCACAGAGTCCTAACCACTGGACCACTAGGGAATTCCCAATAATTTGTTTTTAAAAAGTCAAATATCTGGGCTTTACTTCTTGATTCAGTAGGTGAGGATGAGGTGAGGCTCAAGAGTCCAGTTGGTTCTCATACAAGGGGCTTGAGCTCCATGGCTTTGTATTCTTTAGTGTGAATGAAGGTCCTAAGGACAAGTCTGCTTAAGAAGCAAAGTGCCCCACAGTTACGCAGTTCTGAAGGCTGAGAGGGAAGAGTAGAATAGTGTCAGGATAGGGGTGAGGGCAAGTCATGTAAAAGGAGATTGAGTTGCCAAGTAAACACTACTAAATCCACCACACAAATTTCCCAAAGGGAGTTCAAAAGGCTAGAATATAACCTAGGGAGAAATTTTCTATTGCAAGTGGATTTGAAAATTGGGAGTTAAATGGAGGACTGTGTTTTATTATTTATCCAATATCTGACATTTTCAGTCACCTCTGCTCTAAATTATGAGATAGGTGGAAACGTCCTCTGCCCTGTGCCCAGCCCCATGGAATACTTTCAAGTAAAAAGTGTAGAACACTCAGGAGATGTGGACCAAGTGGGATTTATTGTGTTAGCTTGACTCAAACATGGGTGAAGGCCAGATATAGATTGGTGACTCACTCACATTTAGATGCAGTCTGAGTAAAATGTTTTCATTTCTGCATCATGGAAGCAAATTTGAAAGCTTTCACTCAAACCATGGAATTGAATTTCTTGCGACAAAAAAGTGACCTACCTCCTAGAACAGCTTTGAAAAATCCCATTTTGACTTCTGCTTAGTTTCCAAGTCTAATTTTATTTAACTCCAGCATAGAAACAACCAGAATGATGATATTTTGCCTCTAGGTAATTCTATACCCCTAAATGCATTTCATAAAAGAAATAAGAATGAATTAAATGTGGTTAATCTTCAGTATTAAAAAACCTTTTCAAAATAGGCTTTAGATATTGCATATTCTTTTTAAAGGTGCTGAAATTGCATCCTGAATGTCTATACTTTAGGGGCTTAAATGATATCAGGAAAGCCTGTTACCCTGTATCTATAGCCATTTGCTCCATGAATATTTATTTTGTAGAGGAAGCTTACCATTTTTTGCAAGCTTTCAGAAGAGGCAAGAATTAAAACATCAAGGATTTATACACTGCCCCCAGATATTTGTCCTAAATTATCTTGTAATGTTCATGATGAAATCAGTCTACAGGAAAATTCTCCCTGACTTCAGATGTAATGCAAATGTTCCTGTACATCTTATACATAACAAAGGAGTCATCATAGGCATATGAAGATCAATGGATTCATGACCATCATCACAGCATCTGGAAGACAGGAGATGTAAATTTTTGTGACAGATTGTTCAAAATTCTTTTTGAACATCTTTATTGAGGTATCATTGACATATAAAAATCACATAGGGACTTCCCTGGTGGCCCAGTGGTTAAGAATCTGCCTGCCAATGTAGGGGACATAAGTTCCATCCCTGGTCCAGGAAGATCCAACATGCCGCAGAGCAGCTAAGCCCGTGTGTCACAACTACCGAGCCTGCAAGCCACAACTACTGAGCCCACACACCACAACTACTGAAGCCCTCGTGCCTAGAGCCCATGCTCTGCAACAAGAGAAGTCACTGCAATGAGAAGCCTGCACACTGCAACAGAGAGTAACCCCCGCTCGCCACAACTAGAGAAAGCCCGCATGCAGCAATGAAGACCCAATGCAGACGACAACGACAACAAAAAAGTCGCATACATTTAAGGTGTACAACTTGATGTATTGATATGCATAGACATTCTGAAGTAATCATCATAATCAAGCAAATTAACATATTTATCACTTCTACACAGTTACTGTTATCAAATGGGGGTCCCGCTGCTCACCACTTGCAAAATCAACTACATATTTACAAATGTTGGTAGAAAGGAAAGCTGTTAATCATAATGCCAGCAACCTGGGGAGATGGTGGACTCAGCATCTCCCAAAAAGCACCTCCAAAAATTGTGCTCAGCCATGAAACTTTTCAAGAGAAACAAGGAAGTAATTTCAGTTAATCATTGAGATGGGGGTCAAAGTCGTCAACATCTCCCACTGTGTGCAACCTTGTGGACTCCTCGTGATCTTCCTCTGGATGTTATCTTGTCCACACAGTTTGGTCACACAGTTTGCTCAGGAGGTTACTGGAGGGGAAGCTAGGGAAGAGGCCTGGTGATCTGTTAATTACTTATTCTTCATTTCTCCTTCTTTGACCTATGGAAAAAATTGAGAAGTTAAGCAAGGTATTATGTAATTAAAAGATTTGAAAGTTGTGCTTGGACCGGAAATGAATAGAGCATGGGGGTGCCTGGTTTAAAAATTAGTTACAATATAGCTTTGCTAAAGTGACAAGAAAAGGGGCTTCCTGTGAAGGAAGGAAGGTTTCCTGCTCAGGAATTTTTCCCGAAAAATGCTGCTTACATTCTCATTGTGTGTATATGTGTGTGTTGAGAAGATTTAATTTAAGATGTATCCTCTTAGCAAATTTCAAGTATACAATACAGTACTGTTAACTATTGTCACCATACAGTACATTAGATCTCCAGAACTTATTCATAACTGAAACTTTGTACCCTTTGACCAACATGACCCCATTTCCCTAACTCTACAGTCCCTGGCAACCAGTCCCTGCTACTCTCTGCTTCTATAAGTGTGACTATTTTATTTATTTATTTGTTTGTTTGTTTGTTTTTGCAGTACATGGGCCTCTCACTGCTGTGGCCTCACCCGTTGCGGAGCACAGGCTCCGGACGCGCAGGCTCAGCGGCCATGGCTCACAGGCCCAGCTGCTCCGCGGCATGTGGGATTTTCCCGGACCGGGGCACGAACCGATGTCCACTGCATCTGCAGGTGGACTCTCAACCACTGCTCCACCAGGGAAACCCTAAGTGTGACTATTTTAGATTCCACATATAAATAAGTCATGCAGTATTTCTCTTTCTGTGTCTGGCTTATTTTGCGTAACTTAATGTCCTCCAGCTCCACCAGTGTTGTTACAGATGAAAGGATTTTCTTCTTTATTAAGGTTGAATAGTATTTCTGTGTGTGTGTGTATCTACCACGTTTTCTTTATTCCATTCATCCCCTGAAAGACACCTAGGTTGTTTCCAAATCTTGGCTATTGTGAATAGGGAACGCCACAGTGAAAATGGGAGTTTAGATATCTGTTCAAGATTCTGATTTCCATTCCTTTGGATATATGCCCAGAAATGGGATTTCTGGATCATATTTTTAACTTTTTGAGAAACTTCTATACTATAAATTAATACAACAGCCAGTATGGACATCAGTATGGAGGTTCCAAATTATTTATTGTGTGCCAGCTTGTGATATATCAATGAGACCTGTGCCAGCTTGAGATACATCAATGAGATCAGTATATACCCTGTGATCTTTAGCAACTCATGTCCTTTTTTTAATTCTTGGTTTTCCCATTAAGAAAATAAAAATGAGATATAAGAAAAATAAACAAGAACTCATCTAAAGCATAGTTATAGAAATAAAGAGATTTCAGTCCTTCTAGACTGGCAACAAGGGCACGTTAATAGGTGCTGGTTGTAAGAAGAATTTGACTACTGAAACACTTCAAAGGATAGAAGTAATCCTTATATCAGGATTTTCAGCATTTTTATTATGCTGTGTAATTGCATCTGATTCACCATCATCTTTTTAATCTGACTAATTAAAAATAAAATTCAGCCAATCCTAGTGGCAAATGCTTTTTCATTTTGTTACTAATGATCTCAGCCAGGAATAAATTAAGATATCAATGTCATTTTAAAAATAAATAACTTTCCCTGGGATACAGAGAAGGGATTCTTTTATAAGTAAGCATGGGAACACTTATGCCCCAAAAGTAGGTAGTAATGCAACATGTTCCCTGGGAAAAGACTGTTTTGACTTCTTGAAGAAATCAATGTGCTGAAATTTTAAGCTTGAATTACAGATAAACAATCTGAATACAACTGCCATAAATTTAGAAAAAACAAGAGAGACTTTAGAACTTAGATGGCAATTTTAAAAGGAAAGGAGAGAATCCTGTAGTTTCATCAGTTTGCAGTGTTAAAGGGTGAATATCTTCAAGAATATCACTGATTGGGCTTCCCTGGTGGCGCAGTGGTTAAGAGTCCGCCTGCCGATGCAGGGGACA
>NW_020174653.1:2966130-2966721 GCF_003031525.2 Neophocaena asiaeorientalis asiaeorientalis
GGCTTCCCTGGTGGTACAGTGGTTAAGACTTTGCCTTCCAATGCAGGGAGTATGAGTTCGATCCCTGGATGGGGAGCTAAGATCCCACATGCCTCATGGCCAAAAAAAAAAAAAAAAAACACAAAAAAAAAAAAAAAAAAAAAAAAAAAAAAAAAAAAAAAACCAAAACATAAAATAGAAGCAATATTGTAATGAATTTAATAAAGACTTTAAAAATTGTCCACATCATAAAAAAAAAAGAATATCACTGATTGATTATAAGCACTTTTTACTTTCCATTAGATTTTTTCTTTTTTTTTTCCAGAATTTTTTCTAGCTTGTTAAAATGTAAATAGGTACAATATATGTATGGATAGATAGATAGATAGATAGATGATAGATAGATGATAGATAAGAAAAATTAAATAAAATCCTAAAAAGGAAGAAATATTTGTTTATTAAAATGAAAATTAAAAATATCATTTTTGGGCTTCCCTGGTGGCCCAGTAGTTAAGAATCCGCCTGCCAATGCAGGGGACATGGGTTCGAGCCCTGGTCCAGGAAGATCCCACATGCTGCGGAGCAACTAAGACCATGTGCCACAACTACTGA
>NW_020174653.1:2966954-3066982 GCF_003031525.2 Neophocaena asiaeorientalis asiaeorientalis
AAAGCTAAAACTCTCTCCCAAATAGTCATTATGTTTCACCTCAAGTTTAAAAGGAAGTTGTTTCTAGAAGTAGTATGAATTAAATCAAATTCCGAAAAAAAAAAATGCCAGAAACAAACAAACAAACATATAAAATGTCTCTCTGGAGAGACTCGAACTCCAGAATATTTGGAAGCAGTTATGTCTATAGTTATACACTTTCCTCAATTTTTCAATCTTACTTCTAATCCTACTGTGTCAGCACATTACTTTACCTCATTCTTCAGAGCATGGATGGAAATACAGATGGGAGCTCCTTCAAATTTCCTCCACCAAATTTAAAATGTTAAAAAAAAAAAATTTTAAATGTTGCATATCCATTCTCTCCTCCATCCCTTCTGGCGCACAAGGAGAAGTGTCCCTCCTCTCATCAAAGGCCTGTATGCTTCCTGTAGAGTTCCACCACCCTCTCAGGGACCTCACTCCCTTATTATTCCTTCTACTCCTTTCTCTCTTAGATCATTCCAATTAGGTATCAAATATGCTCTGCATCACTCATGCTTTCCTTGAATCCTACAATCTCCTCAAGCTACCTACTCAATATCTACACTCAATTTCAAGGTGAAACAGCTCTCAGAGAATATCTGTGTAATGCTGACTCCACATCTTCACCAACCATCCACTCCTTCATATACCTTCAACCTGCCAAGACTGCTCTCACTAAAAAATTCAACAACTTCTATGGTGCTAAAGAGAATGGGTTCTTGTTAGTCTCCCTCTTATGTTCTCCCTCTCCTAAGTCTACATGGTTGACCACAGCACACTTGAGAAATTTGTTCTCTTTGCCCCCATCATCACACTCTCTCCTAATTTCCTCTGGCATTGACCATGCCTGTCTCAGGACTCTGTTTACAGTCCTAGGCTGTGCTTATTCTAGTCCTGTTGCCATTCTACATTTGTTCTATAATCTCTAATTGTTAACCATTCCTCTACTCACCACAAGCCATTTATGCATCTCATCTCTGTGACTTAATAATTAACGTATACTTCATATCTTCATATATTTCTACTCAAGTGTCCCTAAAGCTTCTCAGACTAATGTCCAGAACTAAACTCATTTACCTTCCCCTCTTCAAATTCTCTTTTGCCCACCAGTGTTTCCCACATTAGAAGTTGGTGCCATTGTCTATTTTCTTGTACCAGAATCATATGGAGGGACTCTTTATATACTACTTCATCTCTTAAATCCAATCACCCATCACCAAGTGTTTTTATTCTTCCTCCAAAATATATCTAAACTCTACTGATTTCTCTCCATTTCTATTCCTACCACCCTAGTACAAACCATCATTTTCTCTTTTCTGATCCATCAACTTAGCTCCTACCAATGAGTCTTATCCCATCTCTATCCAATCCATTCTCCTCACAGCTGTCACATTCAGGTTTTTAAAATTCAAACATCACAAAAATACTCTCCTGCTTAAAGTATGTCAATGGCTTTTTTTACCCATAAAAGTCTGAAAGTTTTAGTCTGGGACATAAGATCCAGTTTGATCTTGTCCCTGATTCCTTTGTTGCATACCGCTCTCCCCTCATACCATTCACTGCAGCCACATGGAGCCTCATGGTAACATTGACTGCCCTTTCTCTATAAGTTTAGACCTCAGCTATGTGCTTTTAGAATAAATCATACTTAACACTATTTTATTCCAGCAACTAGAGAGTTTCCAGGAGCATAATAAGCACCTCAAAATATTTGCTGAATATATGATATTGAGGGCAGGAACTATGATTTTCTGACGATCTATATTTAAAGGGTATAAACATTGAATAGAAGGGCTTGGATTCCTAATTGAAGTTTATCAATACTCAGTCAACAAGTGATTTCATCAACTGGTGCCCTCTATGCACAATTCTACAAAATATATCTCTGAATTAAGCTAGGACATCCCAGAAACAATTAGCTAAGTTAGTTCAATTGTCCCTCGAAGAATGTAAATGGTTTGACCATAAAGCATTTCTGGAGCAATGCCAGCAGCCTAGAGAGAACTGGCTCAACAAAGCCCAGCAACTGACATACCAGGCCTTCAAGTCAGGCACCACTCATAACTTTGACCTTTGAGGTTAATAAGTGACAGCCTCTAAAACCTTATTGCATCTCCTTCAGGATATATTTAAAAAGGAACTGATTATATTGTATGTTGTTTTCTTCATAAAGGCTCAGTGTGTGTTGGAGAAGGGGAGAGCAGAGAACTCATTTTAGGAATGTTTGTGTAGCTTCTAAATAATTTGTTTACAAGCCTTGCAAATGTAGTAATTTATCACATCTTCCTCTTCATTATGCACACTAGAAAGTTAAAATCAAATTATTTACCAACTTCCAGGACATGCATATGAATTTTCAGCCTGTGTTTTGGTACTGCCTTCACTTATATTAAGATTCTTCTTCTTGCTGTAATTTTCTATTTGGCTCACTTCTTTTGATTATGTTAAACTGACTTATATTATACATTATAAATACTATATATATTATACACATCTTCCTTCAATGCTGGATCCAAGGTTATTTTTTAAAAATTAAATAAGCATGACTGAAACCTGAGATGGTGAAAGGTCAAGAATATAGATTTTGTATGTTGAAGATAAGCCAGGTATAAAAGAGAAGGTACAAATTAAGAATGAAGTCTCAAGAGGCAACAAAGTATAAAGATAGTAGTCAGTAAGATTTATCTCAGTAAAGCCACAGGAAGAAATAAAGAGGCAATATCACAGATGGAAAGTATACAGACTTCTAATTTAAAGAAATGTGAACAAAATAATCAAAGTATCTCTCACATCTCAAACCAGCAATGGTTCTTTTAAATTATAAGACCCAGTACTCAAGAGGCACAGGACCAGTTACTTTCATCTGCTATTCACAGGAGAGAATGGTAGTGCAGAAATGACAGGGAACAATTTATAAGGCATATCAATAGCCTTAAAAAAAAAAAAAGTTGATGCCTATTTACTCAGCGATTTCTTTTCTGGGAATTTATCCAAAAGAAATATAAAGATTTTTTAACATTTAGCTTTAAAATTATTCATTGAATAATTGGTATGATATCAAAAATATATATAAACATCATGCATACCTAAGTAATTAACAGTCTATTATATATGTTTTATCCTATATAAACTTTAAAAATAGTATTATAAAATAATGTTAATGTCATTGAATGAAAATTATTATATATTAAGTGAAAATCAAGTTACAAAGTAATAGGTAGAAATTAACCAATTTATGTTAAATATATTACTAAATATACATTTTAGACACATTTATTTGTAAATTATAAATGTGTGAGAGAGCATTACAATTATCTTTGGATTATGGTATAACATGAGATTTTCATTTTCTTCTTTCTGTTATCAATATAAAAGACAAATTAGTTTTAAGCAGTTGAAGAAGCTATAGGAAAATGATTTTTGAAATCGAATATGTTCAAGGATAACTAATCCAACAGCTATTTCATGGAAAATCCAGGCACTACTTTAGGCATTGGAAACAGAACAATATATAAAATAGTCTCCATCTCAGGAAACTAAATTCTCATGTAATCTCATTTTATTTAAAATCTCATATAGCCTAAATTCTATTTAAAATTAAAATTTCTGTTGACCAAAATCAACCTCAGCTGAATTAATAATGAATTAAAATATTTAGGGTTCAAGGTGGGAAAACACAAATGGGAACAGTAGAGCAGTCTAGGTAGCAGCTGAAGCCAACCTAACTAATCTCCCCTACACCCTCAATGGAGAAAGGTCTAGCCTGTGGGGACACCATGCCCAGACCTCTCAGTCCACCTAGACAAAACTGGAGTGGAAGTCAGGATGGCTTTGACCCTCAGTGAGCAGCCAGGAGCACTACTTGCCAACCCTGAGCTGAACCTAATTTCCTGACTTCTGTCTCTCATTACCAGTTTAAGAAACTGAGCAAGGCTGGGGAGGAAGACCAGGTCTAAATCCCAGGAACCCCCTGTACATATCCCAGATGACCTGTGTCTCTGCCTCTGCCCATTGGAATGAGCCTGGCACAGTCATATCCTGATAGAAGTGGGTACTTGAACCCAACAGGTGTGACCTGGCAACACCATGGTTCCAAGGAGCTACAGGCTTCATTGAGCCACCCTCACTGAGATGCAGCACCTCTCTCCCAGTCTTGAAGGCTTCCTTGGGCTCCCCACTCTGTTCAGCGCGCTTATAAAATCGACTATATCCCAAGTATCCTTCCTTATGGTGCTTGACAAGCTCTCTGAGCCTGCCTAGCCCATGAAAAGATGGTATACCACACTCTGATTTATGTTATCTCAAAAATGGTGCAAATGTGAGCTTTGTGAATGCCACACCACAGGGTCTATATCAGCCAGTTCCCACTTAGGAAACAGAAGACATGTAATTATTTAACAAAGAGAATTAAATACAAAAACAATAAGATGCAGCCTTTATTCTTAGAGATGGTAGAACAAAGGGAAAATGATGGAATTATTAAAACTTAGAAGCTTAAAGCCCCATGGATCTGGGATCCAGACCTCTGAGAAGGGGGTGCTTCTTGGTGGGCTATAGTGTCTCTGAAGTGGGCACAATGAGGCTGGTTATTCAAGCTGATGGAAAAATTGCAAACTGGAATCAACTGCTATTACAGGAATGAACTGCTTCTGCAGGGGTGAAGAAGCATTGTTAGATGATCTCAAAGGAACAGGAGACAAACAGGCTGATGTGAGACTCTTCTTTCAGCTTTCCAGTCTCCCTGCACTGTCCCCTATGGGCAGAGCCTAAGAGGGAACAACTGGAAAAGCAGAAATGTGGTTGCAGAAAACCCACGCAGCATCACAAATGAGGATATAAAAGAGGGGGTTGGGAGCTTAAAAAATACATACCTTAATAGCTAGTACAGAATATGAATAGCCTTTGGCCTCTTCTGGACTTCTTGTCATCAGTGGATGCCTTGAAAGACAGAAACTGAAAGGTTTAATAAGCCTTTTTGCTCATGGTCTTTGCTCTATAACATTTTGAATCCTGTGAGGCTGTGAATTCTGTGTATTTCCAAGCTGTTTTCCAGAAATGCATCCTTAATTCTCTGGAAACAGCAAATGGGATGCCTAAATTTTCAAAGTTCTTCCTGGACAGCTACATCTGGAAATCAACCAATGAGATGAGACTGGCCAAAAGAGTATAATCATCAGGTACCGAGAAAGGACTGAGCTAAGTCCTGAAGACATGATTCAACATTAATCTGGAATGAGAAGATGTCAAGAATGTGATCTATTTGTGTACCCATTGCAAAGTTGTATCTACTGCCAAGTGTTTGTGTGTGATTCTACAATATTTAAGGTCTTTTGTAGCCTGTCCTTGCCCATCTCCAAGGAAGGATTCACCTGGAGAAGGTGTCTCTATGGGATTGTTTCATCCTTTTCACCAAGGAAAAAGAACTAGAGGCAGAGAATATCCTAATGTGTGACTAATGTGAGCAGAGGACAAATGGAGCTCTGAAAAGCTGAGATGACAAAGATTGTTCAAAAATTTTCATTCTCCAATGAATCAGATTTCTGTTTCCCATGACTCTGTTGAAGAAACTTGTAAAAATGTAGACTTTGCACTGTAGCAAACAAGCCTAGAAGATTTTGCCAATAATTCAGAAGCATAATGAGTCTGCTATATGCCCTTTACAACCATTAGGTCAGTTTTCACTATGGCCATTGCATAGTCCTCTGCTGGTGCCCAGCAGGCGATGCACTCACAATTGTGACACACTCACAATTCTTATGTCTCCCCTGTCAGGGAAAACCAAGTGGCACCTAGTGAGGGATAGATGGTATTTTACCAGCTGATTCAGAAATCATCCACATGCCCATGATAGCTCCATTAAGTCCTGGCACCTGAAACCTCAGAATGCTCTTATGTCCCAGGCTCCCTTGTCTATGTTTATGCCTTTTTTGATTACGGGTGGAAAGAGGAGCTGCATAGTTTAAAAGCATCATTCCACCTGGACAATCTTATGTTTTTCAGTCCTTTTAATATCTTGCACCAGTAAAAGCCCAGGTATGGCAATATTTCTTTCCCTTTGCATTTCCCTTTGCACTTACCCACATGCATTTTAGGCAGACAATATTAAAAGTAAAAAGATTGCCCATGATGAATGTTAGTGGTGGTTGTATTTATTTGGATAAGTTAAACTATTTGCTCTAACTTTATTGCTACTATTTTTGCATTACATTTAGCAATGAAAAATACATTATGTTGCTAAATTTAATAATATCATAGATAATCCAGTATGAAATTGTTCAATTACTGATTTTTCTAGTTTATCTTATAGTATGTTTATAAAAAGCTTAGTTTTTAGACTTCAGTGCATTGAATTATTCTGTTTTTTAAATGATAGATTAGAGCTCTTAACTTTGTTATTCCCCAAACAAACAAAGCAATTTAAAAAAATACTTTCATAGGGACTTCCCTGGTGGTGCAGTGGTTAAGAATCTGCCTGCCAATGCAGGGGACACGGGTTCGAGCCCTGGTCCGGGAAGATCCCACATGCCGTGGAGCAACTAAGCCCACGTGCCACAACTACTGAGCCTGTGCTCTAGAGCCCATGAGCCACAACTTCTGAGCCCACGTGCCGCAACTACTGAAGCCTGCGCACTTAGATCCGGTGCTCCGCAACAAGAGAAGTCACTGTACTAAGAAGCCTGCCCACCACAACTAAGAGTAGCGCCTGCTCGCTGCAACTATAGAAAGCCCACGTGCAGCAATGAAGACCCAACGCAGCCAAAAATAAATAAATTAAAAAAAAAATACTTGCATAGGAAAAATTACTTTCTTGTCATGCCCTGGAGCAGAATGATTCTTTTTCACTACCCACATAAACAACACTTTACTCATGTGGACAGTTTCCCCCCCAAATGATGCAATTGCCAGGCCTTCTCACAATCCCAAAATGCACACACACACTCAGACACACACATATACATATATACACACATGGCCAAGTTCTTTTCCAATACTATAAATCTCCAACTAGGTGAAGTTTGAGCAGAGGGTCAGAATATGAAGAGAATGAGAGTTGGAGGAGAAACCACAGCACCAAAACAACCTAAAACCTGAGTGGTACAGTCTCAGAATCATTGAGACAAAGTATTCATATTTGTGTCATCAATACCATTGTCTCCTACTTCTTTTCAGAAGGTGTCTGTTTCTTAACTCAAAGTCAGAGAATATCACGTGCTGAGACTTTAAAGATATTTCCTCACTACTTTTCCACCTACCTTATAATTAGTGACAATTCCTCCCAGATTCTGGCATCAAGCTGTTGGTCTTTGTTCTCCATATTTTTATGAGTTTTTATCTTTTTCTGCTACTTCAGGAATATTTTAATGAGAATTTCAGAACAGTCATCTTGGTGGGTCCTGCTAAATTTTATTTTGGATTAGAAATGTAATGGAAAACCAACCCAATTAAGAGAACATTGAGGGCTTCCCTGGTGGCGCAGTGGTTGAGAGCCCGCCTGCCGATGCAGGGGACGCGGGTTCGTGCCCCGATCTGGGAAGATCCCATGTGCCGCGGAGCGGCTGGGCCCGTGGGCCATGGCCGCTGAGCCTGCGCATCCGGAGCCTGTGCTCCGCAATGGGAGAGGCCACAACAGTGAGAGGCCCACGTACCACAAAAAAAAAAAAAAAAGAGAACATTGACCCCTTTTTAAGCCCAGGTAAAAGCATGATTACAAGTAACAAAATAAGAACTAATAAAAAAAAAGAAAATAAAACAAAATGTTTCTAAGGATATTTGAATGAATAGAGAGATAAACTATGCTCCTTGATAAGAAAATATTATAATATATTGTTAAAAATCTATTTTTCTCCAAATACTAGATAAATTATTTCCAACCAAATTTTCACAAGTACTATCTTTTGGAACTTGACACAATTAATCTAAAGTTATCTGAACATATGATTAAACAGAAAATTTTGAAAAAAAGAAAAATACCTAGGTGAAATTTACACTAAGAATATTAAGAGTTATACAAATTCTTAAAGAGCAATAAAGATACAATAAAAGGCAGAAATGTTACAGACTATAGAGTTCAAAAAGGATCTATTATTTGATAAAGGTAAAATTAAAATCAATAGGGAAAATGTTAGATTATATCAAAAATTCAATGGAACTGCCAGTTACAACAGGAAATTAAATAATAGTATATTCCTTCATTAAGCCATACAGTAAGAAAAAAAAATAAATGAATAGAAGGTTTAATGGTTTAAAGAAAAAAAAAAACACATGTGTAAAATTATAAATAAATATTTAACTTTCAAATATGAAAAGTCTTTCTAAACATAAAAATAAAAACAAATGCAATGAGAGTTTTAATTATATGAAAATAACATTGTTATGCACCATATAATACCATGAACAAATGAAGGACAAAGAGAAAACTGAGGAAATTTTTGTAAAACATAACAAACAAATGGTTCATAACCTTTTAATGTAAAGGCTCATATAAAAAATAATTTTATAAATGTCTCCTACAAAAGGCTAACTTCCTTGGTTTTCAGAGCTTCATCCATGTCTGCTGTTTTTAAAAAAATAATTAGCCTAAAATAATGCTATTTCAGAGAAACATATTTTGAGGTGGCAAACTCTGCTCTCTTTCAACACTGCCATCGCATTTTGGGGTGGCAAACTCATGCTCCCTTCAGCATTTATAAGGGAAATCTCCATTTGTAATGGTGTCTCCCCTTCTGTGCCAGGAAGAGGAGGATGATCAAATGTCTAGAAACAGTGGTTAGTGGAAAAGGCAGAGATTTAAATCTTCAAAACAACCTTATCCTTGTTTCCCTTGCTTTGTCTGATAACCTCCCATAACTGTCCCACCACCAACATCTTTTGTCTTTAGCTGGAGATTATATTTAAGGTGGCCGTTTGGGTCATTCCTGGAAGTTACTCAGTTTTCCTGGATATCCCCCATGTTTATAGGAGGTAAACATGTTATTAAACTTCTGTTCATTTTTCTCCTATTAAAGTCTTTTATTATGGGGCAGGGTAGGGGGAGGTGGTGTGTGTCTCAGCCAAGAACCTAGAAGGGTAGAGGAAAAATTAGTTTTCCTTCCCTACAAGGCTAACACTCTATTAGCAAAATGACATAAAGAAAAAAATAACTAGATAATACAAAAATTATCAAAATATCAGATGAAAACTATTCAGTTCTATTTATGAGAACACTGACAATGTAAAAAAATAATTTTTAATAAAATATATATTCCTTTAGTCCTGCTGTACATTAATTATAAACTGATAAAATATATTGAAAGTTGAAAACATACATTAAAATCCTTTAAACCAGGTGTACTCTGTGGACAAGCAACTCATCTTTTCATGATGTGTTTCAAGGAATTATGGTGAGTATTTATAAATAAGATGTTCATCATTATGATATAAAACTGAAATAAATTTTAAATTTCAACAGTAAAAGAGGGTTTAAATAATTATGATACATTTAATCTGTTGCCCTGAAACTAGTATGCCTAAGATCTACTTGGGGAAGTGTTGTTAAAATGCAGATTTTAACCACGTGTTATTCTTCTGCTCCACTCAAGACTCAGATTCCAATTCATCCATACCTGAAACCACCATTTTTAAAAAATTTATTAATTTATTTATTTTTGGCTGAGTTCGGTCTTCATTGCAGTGCACTGGCTTCTCATTGCAGTGGCTTCTCTTGTTGCAGAGCACGGGCTCTAGGCGCACGGGCTACAGTAGTTGTGGCACATGGGCTCAGTAGTTGTGGCTTGCGGGCTCTAGAGCACAGGCTCAGTAGTTGTGGCACACGGGCTTAGTTGCTCCATGGCATGTGGGATCTTCCTGGACCAGAGATTGAACCCATGTCCCCTGCAATGACAGGCAGATTCTTAACCACTGTGCCACCAAGGAAGTCCCCTGAGACCATCATTTTTAGCAAAACTATCATTTCAGTAATTCTGTGTAATCTTCATTCTACACTTTAAGAATCACTAATTTATTTAAGAAATAGTTCTCTATCATTAAAATTGATGTTGCAGATAAATGCCTATTGACTGGAAATTATGTTCATGAAGATTTTCAGCTTTTAGCAATACAGTGGACCTAGCTGATACGAGTTCCTTCCTATTCAAATAGCTTTAAAATGCTAGGTAAAATATAACACAAAAAACCTTTATGTTTATAACCAATTTCAAAATTAGAAAGGAAAGTCTCTTAGGGTTAGGGAACTACCAGAGTTCACATCTAATACAGCAAGAAAGAGTGGCTGATACTCTGGCCCTAGGAGGTCTGACTCAGGTAGACCTTGAAGATGGAGTTTTCACATCCACACAGAAGGGACAGAGGTAACTAGGCCTGAAGTCTACTTGAGACAAGGGCACTAGAATTCACAACTGAGATCCTACTTTAAGCCTGGACTCTCAAAGGCATGCTTTGGGTATACAGAGAGGACTAAAAATCTTTACCCACGGTCCAGAAAAGTAGTAAGGAAACTGCCTTAGCTCAGATCTTTGGTGGAAAAGATGGTGAGATGTCTCTCAGGAGAAGTCAAAACCCCAAGTTTGAGTCAAGCATGGACTCAGGTTTGAAAGTTATACCATGTGAATGATATAAATTCTATGACAGGAAGTTAATAGTAAAAACTGGCCTGCATGTGAGCAAAATGATTTAGCTAAGCAGAAATAAGTGTAACTGCTCTGGAGAGATACTTAAAAACCCTGGGTACAAGAACTACCATGGAGGAAACAAAGAGAACTAAATTTACAATAAAAACCACAAACCACACAAAGAAATTATCCATTACAAAAGTTAATTGTGACATCAATACAAAAGACAATTAGCACATTTAGAATAGACAATATGAAAATTTAGAAGATCTATAATATTAATAGATTTCAATAATTTAATGAGTTAAAAATGAATCATCATAAAGTAATAGGTCATTATGAAAAAAGAACAAATTTTAAAACAGACAGTCTTCCAGAAATGAAAGGTATTGACATCAATCTTAAGTGTTTAGTGTATAGTTCAAACCACACATTAGATACAATTACTAGTGTAATATAGTGTTCTGGAAAATAAATCTAAAGAAATTGCCAGGAAGCAATGCCAAGAGATAATGAGATAGAAATATGAAAGTAGGTTTGAGAGAGAGGGAGATTGAAAAATATTTAACATGTATTTGATAGTATTTTCAGAAAACAATGTAAAAAAAGTGAAAAAAGAGCAATTTTTAAAAAGATAATGCCCAAAGTTTCTAGAATATATGAAGGATACAAGGTCTTGTATTATTAAAGCATTCTGAATCCTGAGCAGGGTAATAAAAATAGTCCATATCTAGATATATCATACCAGAATCTCTAAATATCAAAACCAAAGAGAACACTTGCAAAACAATTATATTCAGAGATGAATAATTAGACTGAAGTCACACTTCTCTTAATTATCAATACAGGACAAGAGAGTATGATATCTCTAAAGTGCTTAAGAAAAATTGACTGCCAACCTAGGCAATTTGAAGGAACTTGAAGAAAAAATTAAAATATCATTTTTAAACAAAGTCTGAGTTTTGCACTCAGGATGAAAAAAATACAAAAATATTTTAACAAGAAAGAGGTAAGCCTAAGAAACCACATAAGGGCAGAGGAAGAAAAAGTTAGCAAATTAATTTTGTTTATCCTAAATAAGTATTAACTTAGAAATAATATTTATTAAATTGAAGAAGTTAAATACACAAATTGAAACCAAAATGTTAGTCACCAATTGCATGGACTATTGAAGAGGACAATGAGAATCAAACTTTTTATGTTCTTCATATTCTTTATAAGAAAAGTATAGGTTAACTTTGGATTTAGTTAAGTCAAAATGTGCATATTAACTTCTAAAATAGCAGAACTGTAATATATAACTTCTAAATTAGCAGGGGATAAAACGAATGCAAAGAAAACTTAAGTAGCAAAAGTATAATGTATGGATGGGAAAGGTATTATAAAATTTAAAAATATAAAGCCAACGATCAGAAAGTTTCTTCCCAATGTAGAAAAGTTCCAACCTCTGTTGACTGAAGAAAAGGAATGGGGTGTAAATTGGAGAAGGTAGTTTTAAATCTACCTCAAGCACTCTAAAATTATGAAGTAAATATATATAACATACTATAATCCCATCATTGAAGATAATGCATTTATATTTATGCATATTTATATGTATACATTCTTTTAACCACTCTGTGGCAGCAATTAAGGGTATCCTTATTTAAAGACAAGATAAAAAAATAGATATTTGCTTTCCTGAATAAATAAATCAATTGATTACCTTAACAGTTCTTTGAATAGGATTTACTGACACTATTTATGAACTAGTGCATCAGGCACACACACACAAAAAACAAAATAAAATGCATTGAATACAGAAGTATAGTAAACTCTCTGTAGTAAAAGGCTTTGTAGAGTTATCTGAGGCTTGAATAAGCAATCTGTCATTGTCAAGAATTTTTTTTAAGAATGTCATTCATTGTTTTTGCCTTCTGCTCAAGGTCACACAGCTAGTTAGCAGCAGAACTGAGATTATTAACTATATCACCAAACTCAAATAACTTTCTTTTCACTGTATCATACATTCATGGAGAAAAATGGTTTAGCTATTATCAAAGACAAAAATTGGACAAGTAAAGAGTTCAAGTATTGCAATAGAGAGAACTCTAGATCCAAGGAGTGGATTCGTCTTTGATTTTTGTAGGGGGGAAGTAGACAAGTTACAATTGGAGTGATTCAGTTAGAATTTTTTTTTTTTTTTTTGCAGTACGCGGGCCTCTCACTGTTGTGGCCTCTCCCGTTGCGGAGCACAGGCTCCGGACGCTCAGGCTCAGAGGCCATGGCTCACGGGCCTAGTCGCTCCAAGGCATGTGGGATCTTGCCGGACCGGGGCACGAACCCGTGTCCCCTGCATCGGCAGGCGGACTCTCAACCACTACACCACCAGGGAAGCCCTAGATTTTTTTTTTTTTTTTTTGCAATCAGGGAAAGTCAGCTGATTAGGAAATGTTTATCTCTGTATCTAGCTAGTCTTAGGGGAAATTAGTTTTAATCTTAAGTATTCACTCATGATACATAGAATGAGAATGAGAAGTTGGGTGGGGAAAAATTAGAAGAGTCTTGTCAGCATATTCAACCGAAAGGAGAAAGGGCTGTATTTCACCTTGTCAACATGAAGGCATAAGTCAGACAAAAATTTAATGTGTACTGTAGCAAAAAGAACTATAGCATCACCTTGAGTCCAGACCTCTTGGGTTAAATTATCAATTCTGTGTGAACAAAGAACATAAAGTACTGCTCACCACCCAGTTCTATAAGGATTAAGTCATAATCCACTGCAGTCACTGACCAACAGTGCGCTCTGAGAGGAAATTAAGACAATAACAAGAGGAAGCACTCTGTGCTTTGGATAAGCAAGCCCCCTAGATGTATAATATCAGGAAAAGTTTTAATGAGCCTGGAATCTTCCATCTTCTCATATATAGAAAAGCACTAAAATCATTAACTTCAGATATCTGTTTTTTTGGGACTAGCAGTAATCTTTTACCAAGATATATGTTTGACTGAAAGCATTCCCTAGCCAAAAATCATATATACATATACATATATATATATATATATATATATATATATATACAGTAAGGTCCCCGAATAAAACTTAAACTCACAACTCTTATGTTGTGTGTTGTTTAAGTCAGCTGCTAACTGACTATATGACGTTAGACAAATTACTTAGCCTCCATAAGCCTTATATTGCCCACCTGTAGAAGCAGAATAGTAATAGTATTTATTTCTTCTTTTGAGAATTAAGTAAGCAAAGTAAAGCTCAGAATAAGAAGTCAGTAAATATTAAAAATATGTTTAAATACACAAATTTATATCTAAAGATCAAAGACAAATTGAGTGCATACCCAAAGTATTTCAGTGTGAGTAATATTGTGGTGTATATTTCCATTCCAGATACTCCTTGCCAGTCAGCATATATATATAATATTAAACATTCAAGGGTGTCTATAGCCTACCTTTCATTTTTTCCAACATTTTATTATGAAAATTTTCAACCGTATAGAAAAGTTAATATAATTATGAAGTGAACACCCATAAACACTCCTCTACTTTCTACAATTAATTTATCATTATATACAACTCATCACATGTCTACCTGGCTATTCATCCATCAGTGCATATTATTTATTAAATGCATTTTTAAATGTGTTTCAGACATCAGTACTTTTAGCCCTTAAACACTTCTGCAAGCTCATCAATAACTAGACTTCAATATTTGTTTATAGTTCCTTTTCTAGCTTCTACTTTTAACATGTAATAAGTTACTTGATTTTTGACTAAGATTTGTAGGTGTTAGACCCCCATGAATTTGTGTTTGTTTTAATTTTCATGCATTGTATAATGTTTAAATTTCCAGCTATCATCAAAATTCTATTATATTCTAAAATGACAATAACTTATACATGTAAACCACTGCTGTCTGTCTGTCAGTTCTGTCAGAAAAAGGGAGCATATAAATTTTTATCAAAAATATCATCCAGAGAATCGAGTAACACACCTATAGCACATTCATCCCCCAACCCCAGCTTGGCTCTATTCAAATTAGATTTTGTTTAGGTTGGGGTTGATTGAGAAGTTTTTTCTAAGGACATCTTAAAAACTGTCAGACTGTAGAGCTTTTCAGCTGGTGAAGCATAAGGTGACAGTTTTTTTGGAACTGGATTTTCTGCATGTACGTTAAAGAAAGAATTCATTCTTAACAATTCAGTGTCATTGAATTTGCTAATTTATTTTTTCTTTTAACACTTTATCTTACTGAAGTAGTAGATATTCACTGTGGAATGAATTGAAAATACACATAGGCACTCATAATTAAACTGCCCAAACATAACTAATATTAACATTTTTATATTTTCCCCAACTTTAAATATATATATCCAATAAAGTTTCTTTTTGTCTGTTTCCTATGGTCAGATAAAGTAAAAATTGCTACATGGAATGACATCCAATTTGAAGATTATCTTAGAGAGTCAGACTATGCATACTGCAGACATGAACTTTACTTTGAATTACCTTAAGAACTACCTGAAAGATATGATAAGCTATTTTCAAAGCTTATTAAGCAGAAGCACATCAAGTGGTTCATGAGACTACAGTGTAGACAAATCAGGCCATACATATTAAGACACTGTGTACAAAAGAAACAGCATTGCTTCACATTTTAGCCCAAAGTAGAAAAACAGAAGGTAGGCAACTGATTTGAAATTAATTGTTCTTCACAAGGACCATCCTTTGTATTCTGTCTCAGAGTAAGTAGTAGCAGGGACTTACTGTAACACGTTTGATAACAAATTGGAATATTTTGTAGAAAGCCTAGTAATGTATGTATACATATTTAAATGTGTTTATTATAAAAATGTTTTATAAGTAAAAAGATATAAGTAATGTTTCTATGGAAGTTATTATATTACCTAGGATTATTTATAGCTGCATACTAGAGAAAAATCAATTTAACATTGGTAAAAGTCACAAAATCTTATTCTTTTAAGTAAATAACTTCAATGTCAATAGTCTAGGACATGGTATACAGTAGCTGCAGGAGCTCCAATTATCACATTAGTATTCTAGCTATTAAGGAAAAGAAACATGGATAAGAGACTAGCCACTCCATTTAAAGACAACTCACAAAAGTTGTTCCTCATATCTCACTGTCCACAAGTGTTGAAAACAAATCTGAAAATGTGGTATTTATTCTACTATTTATTACTAAGATAGAAGAGAGATTGGATATTAAGGAACAGTAAAAATCTGTCACAATCCACTTGAGTTCTCATATCTGATTCTTGTTCAATCTGCCTGTGCTGCCCTGTGTTGTTTTGATTGAGGAATGTGAGGAAAACTCAGCTTCACAAATATAGTAGTAGTTGGGAAAAAAATTATTTTAATAATCTTTTCAGATAATTGTGGGTATCCTTTGGTATTTAACAAGTGATAGTTTCTTAAAGGGTAGTTGCAAGGTGGAATCTAAAATCATGTCAATGTATTTTTTGTACCTTGTACACTTGGGACACAATGAGAGTAAAAAAGGCAAATAATGTCTTCCTTCTATTATGAAAAGTGCTTTCACATTTTAGACCCTCTAAAAAGGGTCTTAGGGATGCACCAGGTGCTCAGAATCACTCCTATCATAATAACCTTAATTTTTGTCTTTATCTCAAGTCTGAATTTAAATCACTCTTTATCAATCAAAGACTTCATTAAATCCATTTCTTACCCTTTAGAATATATAATCAGTTGACATTTATGGCTCTGAAAATTTTCACCTCTCGACTACCTCTGTTCAGTCTCATTTCTGCTGGTGAAATTGTTAGTTCCCTACTGTGCCAATATATTTCTTATACCATATTGCTAAATATTGCCTATACTGATTAGCACCTACTTGTGTTTTACAACCTCTTCTTCTACAGACACAAATGTAATAAACAGAAAATACGCCTCTCAAACTACCACAACTGACTGTTTTAGAAAATATTTTGTAACAGAAAAAACATGTGTTACCAACTTTTCCAGCCTCAATATAATTTTTTCTTGCCACCTGTCCCTCAACAGCTAAGGAAAAGCCACATCTTCCAAGTCTTGCCCCTTCCCAGCTCTCTCAGTAAAGACAGGATAAATTGGGCTGCAATAACAAAGGCAAACAATATCTCACCGGCTTAAATAAAAAAGAACATTTCTTCCTCACGTTATAAATCAAACAGTCTCCTTTTTTAAAAATAAATTTATTTATTTTTGGCTGTGTTAGGTCTTTGCTGCTGCACGCGGGCTTTCTCTAGTTGTGGCGAGTGAGGGCTACTCTTCGCTGTGGTGCATGGCCTTCTCATTGCAGTGGCTTCTCTTGTTGTGGAGCATGGGCTCTAGGGTGCATGGGCTTCAGTAGTTGTGGCACACAGGCTCAGTAGTTGTGGCTCACAGACTCTAGAGTGCAGGCTCAGTAGTGTGGCACACAAGCTTAGTTGCTCTGCGGCATGTGGGATATACTGAGACCAGGGCATGAACCTACATCCACTGCACTGGCAGCAGATTCCTAACCATTGCACCATGAAGGAAACCCCTGGTCTCCTTTTTTGATGCTGCCATATCAGCAAGAAGATTTTGGGTATGCTACAGCTACAGCAAGGGAAGAGAGCACTAGAGTGCCTCATACTGACAATTAAAATCTTAAGCCTGGAAATGACACCCACTGGTCAGAATTGATCACAAGGCCCCACACTTCACAAACTATTAGAAGGTTCAGAAGTACAAGCATGCCTCGGGTCTTAAATGAGAGGAAAACAAGCTATAGGGGAACCTAGAGAACATTATCCAATATTTGTTCCTACTTACAAAGTTAGGTTAAACATTTAGAAACTTAACCTGTATTCATAAATTTAATCTTCATTTTCCTTTTTGATTAATTCAATTATTTATTTGACAAACAAATTTTACTGCATACATAAATAAGTTTTGCAAATATAATGAATTAAACTTTTATCATCATGGCAATTAAAATCTCTTACATGTTCTAACACTGTATATAAAATAGTTCATTTTAAAATCAGACATCTAAATTAATTACATAATCAAAGAGTAATAATTTTAGTTACAAGGGTAATTAGTCTAATAGGTCTAATTCTCTTAACCATTAAAGAAAACAAAAAAAGTTTTCTGATCAGAATGAAAAAATATTAGAAAACAACTATAACTAATTCCAAATTTTCTCTGGTATAAAAGATACTAATACTCTAAGGAAACAATTATCTCACCTCAGACTTCTTGGAACTACCTTTCAAATATATATATTTTTTTGCCTTCTCAGCTTGAAGAAGTGTTTTAATTACCTGAAATACCTGATACCTGAAATACTTGATGAGTAACCACATGTTGGTTATCAGTATCTATACTGATACTGATAAAAAGTACTGAGCCCGTTATATCTGCAAACTTGACTCCAGAACAAAAACCTGACTGTGATCACCTAGCTCACATTTTAGGATTTGAATTATAAATTTATTTTCATATCAGATTAGAATCTCTAACTCATGCAGTCAGCTACACTACTTGATTGGATTCCAGTTAGCTATAGAGATCTTCCTCAACTTACAATGGGATTACATCCCAATAAACCTAATCATAATTTGAAAATATCATAGGTCAAAAATTCATTTAATACATCTAAGCTACCAAACATCATAGTTTAGCCTAGTTAACATTAAATATGCTCAGATCACTTACATTAGGCTACAGTTAGGAAAAATCATCTAACTGTTGAGTATAATAAAGTGTTGTGTATCTCATGTAATTTATAGAATACTGTATTGAAAGTGAAAGTCAGAATGGTTATCCAAGTTCAGATTGTTTCCCCTCATTATCACACGGCTGAGTGGAAGCTTTCCAGTATCACAAGAGAGCATCTTACACCATATCACTAGCTTGTAGAAAGATCACAATTCAAACTTCAAAGTATGATTCCTTCTGAATGTGTATTGTTTTTGCAACATTGTAAATCAAAAAATCATTGTCAAACCATTTTAAGGCAGGACTATCTGTATATTGTTTCAGTCTCTTTTGAAATCTTTCTACATTGGTCCTAATCAGTGACTATTAAATGTAAATGACATTTTATTGGGAGATATAAATAACAAAGCTATATTGACTGTATGGTAGCACTCCTAAGATTTAATGGTATGTACCTAATAGCATAGCTTCAAATTATATGAAATAAAATTAACACAACTCAAGGAGAATTTGGTAAGCTGTCATTATACTGAGAGATTCTAGCAACCATTTCATAGTAAATAGTAGCATGGGCAAAACATTTATAAAGCTATACTAGATTTGAAATTCACAGTTACTAATTAATCTAATGACTATATTCAGAACCAAGAATCAAAATTTAGAAAATATATGTTCTTCTCAAGTGTAAGTTGAGTGTAGAGAAAACTGACTTTGTACTATGCCTTAACAGAATGAACAATTTAAGAATATAATACATACTTACTTACTAATCACTATGTAATTAAGTTAGATACTGAAAACAAAAAATAAGCTTAAAAGAAAACATATATTTAGAAACAAATACACATACAAAAACAGTCACACATAATTACTCTCAAACTTCTTAAAAACTCATTAGTTAAGAAATAAACCATGAAAGAAAGTAGAAAATATTTAAAACTGAATGATAATTTGATTATTACAGCTAAAGCAATACTATAGGAGGGAAATTTATATACTTAAATGTTCATATCAGGAAGGAAAGTCTAAAAACTTATGATCTAATCACTGATTTAAGTAATTAAGAGGAGGAGATCAAGATGGAAGCGTAAAAGGATGTGGAGCTTACCTCCCTCAACAAACAAATCAAAAATACATCTTTATGTGCAATAAATCTCACAGAATACCAAGTGAATGCTGGCAAAAGATCTCTTATAGGACCAAAGCTGCAAGAAAGATCCCCACATAACAAGGTGGGAAGAAAGGAATAAAAAGGTTTCTGGATGGGACCTGTGTTCCTGGGACAGAGCTGTGAAAGAGGTAAGGTTCCCATGCCCTGGGAACCTCCTTTGCAATGGCTGAGTGCTGAAACTTGGGCTTCAGCAGACAGATCCAAGAGAGCTTGGTTTGGCTGCATGGAGACAGACCAAAGGGCCTGGAGTGTGGTCCAGGCTATCATTGGGGATGTGCACAGGATGAAGCATGGGTCAGCTATGAGAGCACCATTATTAAGGCATGAAGGATGGGGCTTGGGTCCACCACAGGAGCTGCCTTGTCAGTGTGCTCATTGGAGGGGCTTGGCTCCAGACACATCAGGCTTTGGGAATTCACACTTACCAGAGGCTGGGCTAAAGTCTGAGCTGATTATCTGTGCTTCTGCAGTGAGGTAGATCTGGGAATGGTGTCAGCAGCAGTGGACTTCGTGGAAGCACACACCAGGTGATAGGCAGTAACACAGAGTTGCATGACCCAGTGGACAGCCCATAGGGAGGACTACACAGAGCCTTTTTTCCCAGTGGGAATGCTTCAGCCTTGCCTACCTCACATCACAGTTTGGAATCAGATCTGGGAGTTTCTACTTCAAAACTGGGGAGCAAACACTGCCCTGACAGGGCTGTGACAGCCACAGAGAGGAAGAGGCCCCACCCAATATCCAGTGCAAACTCTAGTCACCACAACACCAAAGACATTTCTTATCAAGGGGACAATGGCCAACACACTCTGAGGAGGTGTATTTAACAAAAACAGGCATTTATAACAAAAACAACCCTCACACCAAAAACATTGAACTCACACAGTCTACACAGGGATGCTCCTACATAAAAACAGCACTTCAAGACCCCAGTATGTAATTGTTTCTACTAAGTTAATAGAGTCATAGAAACGTAAGTAAGATGAAAAAAGCAGAGGACCTATTCGCAGTTAAAAGAATGAGAGAAATATCTTGAAAGAGCAAACAATGAAACATACCTCACCAGTCTACCAGACTACAAGTTCACAAAGGAGGTAATAAAAATGTTAAAGGAATTGAGAAAGACTATCAATAAAAATGCAAAACATTGTAACAAAGAATGAAAAACTATAAATAGGAGACAATAGACAACTCAATTGCCAAAATAAAAACTGAACTAAAGGCAGGAACTAGCAGATTAAATAATGCAGAAAAATGAATAAGTGATCTGGAAAGCAGAATAATGGAAATAATCCAATCAGAACAGCAGACAGAAGACAAATTAAAAATAAATGAAAGTGACATATGAGATTTAGAATATGGTAGACTAGGAGGACACAGAGTTTGCATCTCCTCACAACTAGTGAACCTACTAGGCATTGGTGGAGGACCTCAGACACCTAAGGGGATGGGAGGAATCCCCATGTGATCAGGTAGAATGTGAGAGGGAAGGGGGGAAGAAAAGTGGAGGTGGGACAGGACCAGCACCCTTGAGGAGGGGCTGGGGGAGTTGAGAGGTTCCCATTCTCAGAGGGGCCTACTCATGGCAAGGGTATCAGTGAGGACAGAGAGGAATTTTGGGGGTTGTGGGGATTAGAGGGGAATGCAGTCAGGTTCTCCCCAGCCTTCTCAGACCCTGAAGAGCTGTTGGGGTGCTGGTCTTGAATTCCCCCTATGCCAAGACCTCTTCCAACCATGCAGGTCCTGGTACTGAACCTCTCACTGCCAAGATCTCTTCTGACTGTGCTGGTCCTGAGCCTGAGCCCTTCCCCCACCTGGGCCTGAATTCCCCCCAACCAAGGTCACTTCTGGCCATAGGTCCTGGGCCTGAGGCCTCCCCAAGTCTTCCTTTGGCTGTGTGGTCCTGACCCTGAACCCCACCTCTAGCAAAGTTTCCTCTGGCCATGTGAGTCCAGGTGGGCCAAGTGCCGCCCCCCTCCAAGGCCTTCTCTGGTTGTGCCAGTCTCTGTGGGCACATCTGTGGAGGCCTGTGCCCCAACTGGCCTGAGTGGGCACATGTGCTCTGGGGCAACTCTAGAAACATATGCAGAGGTGGGGCTGACAAAGCTGTTCCAGAGACCTACCTAGAGGTCTTGGAAGCCTAGTGGGGAGGCAACTGTAGGCTGTAACTCACCGTAGGGGCAAGGACACTGATAGAGGAACCAGCAGGGAATTAAAAAAAAATTTTTTTTTTTTATTTATTGTTTGAATGTTTTTTACCTTATATTTTTATTCTTATTTTTTATTTTCTTTATTTTTTTTTAGTTTTTTGCTGTTGTTATTCTGTTTTGCTCTTGTTTCATTTTTAATGGTATTCTTTCTAATATTTTTTTTCTAATTTTATTTTATTATTTTATTTTTTGTTACTGTTCTGCTCTTTTCTGGTTTTTTTGTTTGTTTTTTGTTTGTTTTTTGCCATGCCATGTGGCTTGTGGGGTCTTGGTTCTCAGGGCAAGTGTTGGGACTGAGCTCTTGTGGTGGTAGAACCAAGTCCAAGCCATTGTGTTAACATAGAACTTCAAGTCCCAGGGAATATTGATTAGTGTGAGGTCTCCCAGAGGTCCTCAACTTGACACCAAGATTTGGCTCCAACCAACTGCCTACAAACTCCAGCGCTGGATGCCTCAGGTCAAACAACCAGCAAGACAGGAACACAGCCTCACCTATCAAAAATTTGAGATGGCAAAAAATATTTACAGACGAAGTAGCAAGGTAAAAACTTACAAGAGCAAATGAATGAAGAGGAAATAGGCAACCTACTTGAAAAAGAATTCAGAGTAATGTTAGTAAAGGTGATGTAAAATCTTGGAAACAGAATGGAGGCAAGGATCGAAGAAATACAAGAAATATTTATCAAGGATCGAGGAAATACAAGAAATATTTATCAAGACTCTAGAACTAAAGAACAAACAAACAGTGATGAAAAACACAATAACGAATATGAAAAATACACAAGAAATACTCAATACCAGAGAAACTAAGACAGAGATTGAATGAGTGACCTGGAAAATACAATGTTGGAAATAACTAACACAAAACAGGATTTAAAAAAAGAGTGAAAAGAAAGGAGGACAGTCTCAGAGACCTCGGGTACAATACTAAATGCACAAACATTAGAAAAATAGGGGTCCCAAAAGAAAAAGAGAAAGAGAAAGTGTCTGAGAAAATATTTAAAGAGATTATAGTCAATACTTCCCTAACATGGAGTATCTATGTATACATATCTATGTATAGATATACATATCTATGTATATATATATATACATATCTATATGTATGTGTATATATATATATATACATATCTATATGTATGTGTGTATATATATATATGTATATATATGTATATATATATATATACACATATATACACATACATATAGATGATGTATATATATATATATACACATACATATAGATGATTCACTTTGTTGTACAGCAGAAACTAACACAACATTGTAAAGCAACTATACCTCAATAAAATAAAATAAAACAAAATAAAAATAAATAAAAACATATAAAATGTCAAAAAAAGAAAGAAACATGTGAGATTTATGGGATAATATAAAGTGTGCCAACCTGTGCATAATGGGAATTCCAGAAAGAGAAGAAAGAGAAAAGGGGATTGAGAAATATTTGAAGAAATTATGGCTGAAAACTTCCCAAACCTAAAGAAGGAAGCAGATATCCAGTTGTAAGTAGCACAGAGGTTCCCAAACAAAATGAACCCAAACAGACCCACACAAGATCATATCATAATCATAATGGCACAAGTTAATGCTAAAGAGAGGATTCTAAAGGCAGCAAGAGGAAAAAAAGAGTCAGTTATAAGGGATCCCGCATAAGACTGTCAGCTGTTTTCTCTACAGAAAGTTTGCAGTCCAGAAGGGAGTGGCAAGATATATTCAAAGTTCTGAAAGGGAAAAATCTTCAACCTAAGATACTCTACCCAGGAAGATAATCATTTAGAATAGAAGGAAAGATTTAAAACATTTTTCTTAGACAAGCAAAAACTAAAAGAATATGGCAATACTAAACCTCAACTAAAAGAAACATTGAAAGGTCTTCTCTAAGTAGAAAAGAAGCAAGAATTTATAGGAAAGGGAAAATAAAAATAGGAAAGACAAATATATAAAAGAATTGAAGATCACTTAAATAAGCCCATACATAGAATAAAAAGAAATAAAACTATTTTCTGAAAATGATTATAACTACAATGAAGAGCAAAAAGATAAACATGAATATATAAAAGAGGACATCATAATTACAAAATATGGGGGAGGAGAGTAAGAAAATGCAGAACTTTTACAATGTGTTTGAACTTATGTGACTATCAGTCTAAAGGAAGTAGATATATTTAATGGTTAATATACCTGAAAACCAGGGTAATAACAAATCAAAAACAACATTCAAACCACAAGCAGAAAAACAGAAATAAGAAGAAAGGGACAAAGAAGAAATACAAAATCAACTGGTAAACAAGATTTAAAATGGCAATAAATACATTCTTATCAATAATTACTTTAAATGTCAGTGGCCAAAATGTTCTGACCAAAAGACATAGAGTGGCAGATTGGATAATAAAGCAAGAACCCACATTATGCTGCCTAAAAGAGACACACTTTAGGCTGAAAGACCCCTATAGATTGAAACTGAGATGATGGAAAGCATCATTTTTTGATGATGCCTATTCTGACTGGTGTGAGGTGATACCTCATTGTAGTTTTCATCTGCATTTCTCTAATAATTAGTGATGTTGAGCAGCTTTTCGTGTGTTTGTTGGCCATCTGTATGTCTTCTTTGGAGAAATGTCTATTTAGGTATTCTACCCATTTTTCAATTGGGTTGTCTGTTTTCTTGAGTTGCATGAACTGCTTGTATATTTTGGAGACTAATCCCTTGTCAGCTGCTTCATTTGCAAACATTTTCTCCCATTCTGTGGGTAGTCTTTTCATCTTCATTAAAATGGAATAAGAAAACAGGGGTAGCAATACTTATATCAGACAAAATAGAGTTTAAAATAATGACCATAAAGAAAGGCAAAGAAGGACACTTTATAATGGTAAAGGGATCAATACAAGAAGAGGATAATGTGTTAACATATGTGTACCCAATATAGGAGTATCTGAATAGATAAAAAAAAAAATACTAACAGATATAAAAGGAGAAATTTATAATAATACAATAATATTAGGAGACTTTAGCACATCACTGACATCAATAGACAGATTATGTACACAGAAAACAATAAGGCAACAGAGATCTTAAGTGACATAATAGAACAGTTGAACTTAATTGATTTCTACAGGCAATACATCCAGATAAAACAGAATATGCAATCTTTACAAGCACACATAAAACACTCTCTAGGATAGACCACATACTAGGACACAAAATAAGCCTCAACAAATTCATGAGAACAGAAATTATTTCAAGCATCTTTTTTTATCACAAGGGTATGGAACTAAAAATCAGCCACAGAAAGAAAAATGAGAAAAAAACAATTACATGGAGACTAAACAACATGCTGTTAAATAACCAATGGGTCAATGATGAAATCAGAGAGAAAATCAGAAAATACCTCAAGACAAACAACAATGAAAATACAACCATACATAATCTATGGGATGTAGCAAAAACATCCCTTCTTAAGAGGGAAGTTCATAGTGATACAGGCCTTTTTCAAAAAACAAGAAAAATCTCAAATAAACAACCTAACCTACCACCTAAAAGAATTAGAAAAAGAACAAACAAAACCTAAAGTCAGCAGAAAAAAAGAAATAATAAAGATCAGAGAGGAAATAAACATTTAAAAAAATTTTTTTAATTCAATAATACCAAGAGATGGCTTTTTGAAAGGATAAATAAACTTAACAGACCTCTGGCCAGGCTCACCAATAAGACAATAGAGCTGACCCAAATACACAAAATATGAAATGAAGGAGGAGAAATAACAACTGATACCACAGAAGTCCAAAAATCATGAGAGAATACTATGAACAATTATATGCCAACAAATTGAACAACCTAGAGGAAATGGACAAGTTTCTATATACATAGAGCCTGACAAAACTGAGTCAAGAAGAAACAGATAATTTGAACAGATCTATCAGTAGAAGTGAAATAGAATCTGTAATAATAAAACCAACCAACCAACAAACAAACAAAAAACAAAGCAAAACAAAATCCCTGCAAACAAAAGTCCAAGACAAGATGGCTTCACTCTGAAATTCTAACAAACACACAAAAAAGAACTTATACCAGTCCTCCTCAACCTCTTCCAAAAGATTGAAGACTAAAGAATACTCACAGTCATTCTATAAAGCCCCCATCAACCTGATACGAAAACCAGAAAAAGAACTAGGAAAAAACAAATTACTGGCCAATATCTGTGATCAATATAGATGCAAAAAAATCCTCAACAAAATATTAGCAAACTAAATCCAACAACACATAAAAAAGATTATACATCATGAGATCAAGTTGGATTCATTCCAGGATTGCCAGGATGGTTCAACATACACAAATCAATTAATGTGATACATCACATTAACAAAATAAAAGACAAAACCCACATGATCATCTCAATAGATGCAGAAAAAGCATTTGATAAAATTCAACATCCATCATGATAAAGACCCTTACCAAACTGGGTACAGAGGGAACATATCTCAACATAATAAAAGACATTGATAACAAACCCACAGCCAATATAATACTGAATGTTGAAAAGCTGAAATCCTTCCCAGTAAATTCTGGAACAAGACAAGGATGCACACTCTTACCACTTCTATTCAACATAGTAATGGAAGTTCTAGACACAGCAATCAGGCAAGAAAAAGGTATCCAAATTGCAAAGAAAGAGGTAAAATATTCATTATATGCATAAGCAAATGACAAGATACTCTGTTTAGAAAGCCCTAAAGACTCCACACAAAACCTATTAGACTTAATAAATGAATTCACCAAGGTTGCAGGATTAACATACAGAAATTGTTGAATTTCTTACATAACAATGAAATAGCAGAAAGAGAAATTTTAAAAAATAATAATAATCCCGTTTAAAGTTGTATTAAATACCTAGGAATTAACCTAACCAAGGTCATGCAAAACCTATATGTTAAGAACTATAAAACATTGATAAAGAAAACTGAAGATGATTCAAAGAAATGGAATGATGTCCCATGCTCTTGGATTGGAAAAATTAATATTGTTAACATGGCCATACTCCCCAAAGCAATCTACAGATCATATCAAATTATCCATGACATTTTTGACAGAACTAGAACAAATAATCCTAAAATTTTTATGGAATTATGAAAGACCCAGAAAAAGAACAAAGCTGAGGCATAACTCTCCCAGACTTCAGAAAATACTACAAAGCTACAGTAATCAAAATAGTATAGTATTGACACAGAAGCAGACATATAGATCAATGGAACAGAAAGGAGAGCACAGAAATAAAACCACACACTTATGATCAGTTAATCTTTGACACACAAGTCAAGAATAAAGAGTGGAAAAACACAATCCCTTCAGCAATTGTCTTTGGAAAAGCTGGACAAACACATGTAAGTTAATGTGGTTAAACTATTTCCCACATTGTAAATGATAATAAACTCAAAATGGTTTAAAGACCTAAATATAAGAAATTAATGAAGTTAGAATATTCCCTCACACCATATACAAAAAAACCCTCAAAATGGTTTAAAGACCTGTGTGTAAGACATGACAGCATAAAATGCCTAGAATAGAAGACAGGCAAAATATTATCAGACATAAATTGTAGCAATATTTTCTTAGATCAGTCTCCCACAGCAAAATAAATAAAAGCAAAAATAAACAAATGGGATGTAACCAAACTTAAAGTCTTTTGCACAACAAAGCTGAAGGGATCATCAGCAATAGGAGGTGAGGGCAAGCTGCAATTTCACTTATGCCTGACCTTGATGGCATAGGTTCTTGTTCCCTGCTGGATTCAATCCTATCTACCCTCTTGAAAAAATGATCCAGTGATGTCTGGGTAGTAGCTCTTTTTTTTCTCATCATAGATGACACGGTAGCACTGGATTGCATTCTGAAAGGCTGCTGCACCCTTCATGTGCTGTTCTACGTTTGGGTCCTATGTCTCAAAAACTAAGAGTGCCAACTCACATAAAGAAAATCCCCTTGCCGTTTTCTGCATCGTGAATCTCTTCAGTTCTTCAGTTACCTCTTCCTCTTGTCTCTCTTCGCCCTTTTTCTGGGCCTCCGATTCCATCAGGTCTTCATTAGTAAGCTCCTCATGTTGCACAGCAATGAGTTCAATGAAGTCATCCTCTTGCAGATCTAGATCTAGCTTTGTACTGAGGGTCACTAAGTTGCTGAAGAAGTCTTTGGGCTCCTCGTCAATTTACTCCAATCCACAAAAATCGTGAACAAACTCCGGGCAAAAGTTCTTCCAAACGCCATTAATGGTGATGACCGTAACCTTATGCCAAGCAAAGTTAATGTTTTTTATGGCTTTGTACATGTTAAAGTCCTTCAAAAATTGTCACAAGGTTGCTCCTGATTCATCACTCGCTTTTACTACCTGATGAAAAGTGTGACATAAATAATATTTCTTGAAAGTCACTATAATTCCCTGGTCCATAGGTTGGGTAAGCAATATAGTATTTGGTGGCAGATGCACTACTTTGACCTTGGGAATGTGGGGTGGCCTGCAGTACTGTTGAGCAGCAAAATAATGTTGAATGAAATGTCCTTCTCCAAGCAATATTTCTCTACCTCTGGGATAAAGTGGTGGAAAAACCAGTCCTGGAAGATGGCCTGTGTAACCCAAGCTTGGGGTTACTCTTCTGCACAATAGGAGGAGACCACTTGGCTATGTTTTTAAGGGCATTTGGGTACTCTGAATGATAAACTAAGAGAGGTTTCAGTTTCATATCGCCTGAAGCATTGCCAACAAACAACAGAATTAGCCTATCCTTTGCTGCCTTATAGCCTGGCATCAACTTTTCCTCCTTACTGATGTAACTTGGGTCTGGCATCCTCTTCCAGTATGGTCCTATCTCATCCACATTAAAAACCTGCTCAGGTAAATATGTACCTTCATCAATAATTTCTCGAAGCATTTCAGGAAATTCCTGGGCAGCTACCACACCTGCACTCGCTGCCTCGCCACTTACTTTTACATTGTGAAGGTTGGCTGCAGCCTTGAACTGATGAAACTAGCCATGGCTGGCATTAAAAGATGCACCCTTTGATTCTTCACTGTGTTTCTTCTTCAAGTCTTCATAAAGGCTTTTAACTTTCTCTTTATTTTTTCTTGATTAAAAAATTTTATTGAGGTATAATTGAAATGAAACATTACATTAGTTTCAGGGGTATAAAACAATGGTTTCATTCTTGCATATATTGAAAATGATCACCACAATAAGTCTAGTTAACATCTGTCACCATATATAGTCACAATTTTTTTTCCTTGTGATGAGGACATTTACAATATTAACTTTCTCTTGAATAAGGATTAAGCTGAGTGGGACTCTATGCTGATGCTGATCTTGCATCCACACACTAAGAAGTTTCTCCATCTCCTCCATCACTTTTCCATGATTCTTCCATATTATTGTCAATATCATTGGCACAGCAGACTTCACATGTTCCTTGATCCTGCCCTTGTTCCTTAGAATCATGCCAATTGTTGAATGATTCATATTATAAGAACAAGAGATGTCTATCATCTTTTCACCTCACTCCACTCTCTCAATTTTTTTTTTCACTTTTGTTTCTATCATTATCGCTTGGCACTGCTTAGCAGTGCCAGCTACATCACCACTGCTTTTACTCTTGATTCTGGACATCCTGGGCTTGAAATAAAGATACTGTACTACTGTACTCTATACAGTACTGTACAGTAAAATACACAAAAACACAACCACTTCTAGAGGATGCACACAGGAGACAATGTACACAAGACACATGAACTAACTTACATGATTGGACATTTAAATGCACATTCACATCTTTAAAAGTTCTCAACTTGAAGGTTTGTATGTAGGAGACCTATTGCACAATATTATAAATAATTTATATCTTAATTTAAAAAACTACAGCAAAAAATAGAAGTTAGAGAAGAACAAATAAACCCAGTAAAAGTAAAACAGCAGAAAATAATAAATAAGAACCAAGAAAAATATAGAGAATTAAAAATAGCAAAAGTGAATTTCTTAAAAAGATTAATTCAATTGACAAATATCTGGGGAAAACAAGCCAGAGAATGAAAGGGGGAAGGCACAAATAAAGAGTATTAAAATGTAAAGGGAATAAAACAATTGATAATGCATAGCTAAGAAGGTTAAAAAGAATACAATGAAAAACATTATGCCAAATTTGGAAAATTAGAGAAAATTAACATTTTAGTAGAAAAAAAATTGCTATTCTTTCTCAAGGAGAAATAGAAGTTTTAGATAGCTCTACAAACATCAAGACATTTAGCCAGTAAATAAAATTCACTACACATTTCTACAAATAACAGCCTAAGGAATTTTGTAGATGAGTTGTATCAAATATTTAAAGAAAAAAACTATTCCAACCTTGAAAACAAAAACAAAAAAAAAAAGAAAATAAAGTTCTTTTAAGAGAGTAGAAACATGGAAAATGACTCTCTCTGTCTCCCCAATTTATTTTATGAAGGCCAGAATAAACTTTATTTTAAAACTAGATTAGACCAGAATAAGAAAATAAATTTATAGGCTAAACTCAACCATTAATATAGGTGTAAAATTCCAAATAAACTTTTATAGAACTGAACCTAGCAATGTATGTAATAAATAAGATTTCATGACTAATTTGGGTTAATCCCAGGAGTTCACTAGTGGTTTAACATTATAAAATCTAATAATAAAGTAATTTATCACATAAGCATATTAAATGCAAAGGAACATAAATGATAATCTCCAGAGAAGCAACATGATTTCCAATAAAATGCAATGCATGTTAATTTTTACAAAACTATTATTAAGTGGAATAGAAAGATAATTGACAACCTGATAATGAGTATCTTAAAATAAAATATGGCAAACAGCATACATAATGGTGAAATAGTAGAAACACTCTCTTTAAAGCCAAAAATAGGAGAATACCCACTATCATCCCTTGTTTTCAACATTATACTAGAGGTGTTGTTCCAACACTGTACTAGAAAAGAAATAAGTCTACAAAAGTAAAAAAAAAAGAATTAAAATGTCCTTTATTATCTATATAGAACAACAAAAAAGGCCAAATTATTAGAAGTAATGAACAAGTGTAATAAGATCATGGTTATAAAATCAAATGTAAAAATCAGTAGCATTTCTATACACAAGCAACAGATGGCTATATGATGCTGCTTTTTTTAAATGTACCATTTAAAACATCAATAAAACTCTTTATAAAAGTACTTGTGATAGTTAACAAAATAGATGCATGACTTTTATGGAGAAACTTATGAGACTTTACCAAAGAATGTTAATGAAGACCTAAACAAACAGAAAGAGGTGTCATATTCATGTTTAGTGACTCAAAACCATAAAGACTAGTAACAATCCATGTATTCAACACATTTCTGATGAAACCCCCTTTAAAGTTTTTAGTAGAATTTGACATTCTTGTCCTAAAATTTAAAGGGAAAGCAACACAGTTGAGAAAAAGATCAAGATGAATGGATTTGCCTTACTAGAGACCAATATTTATTATAAAGCTCTAAAAATTAACAAAATATTTTACTGGCACAGAAGTAGCTAAATAGGATAATGAAAGGAATAAAGAAAATACATGGAGGTGATATATGAAAGAAATATGATAGCTCTTTGGGGTAAAGATGAATTATTTAATAAGTAGTGTTCCAATATGAAAGCATATCCATATATTAAAAAGTATGACATTCTATCTCTATCTTACAGCACTTACAAAAAATCAATTCTAGATCAGTTAAAGCCCTACATGTGAAAAGCATAATTCTAAAACATGGGAGGAGGGCTTCCCTGGTGGGGCAGTGGTTAAGAGTCTGCCTGCCAATGCAGGGGACATGGGTTCACGCCCTGGTCCAGAAAGATCCCACATGCAGCAGAGCAACTAAGCCCGTGTGCTACAACTACTGAGCCTGCACTCTAGAACCTGTGAGCCACTACTGAAACCCACGTGCCACAACTACTGAAGCCTGTGTACCTAGAACCCATGCTCCAAAACAAGAGAAGCCACTTCAATGAGAAGTCTGCACACTACAACAAAGAGTAGCCCCCGCTCACTGCAGCTAGAGAAAGCCCATGCATAACAAAGAAGACCCGACACAGCCAAAAATAAATAAAATAAAATAAATTAATTTAAAATAAATAAATAAATAAAACATGAGAGGAGGATAAATACCTTTATGAATTGAGTGATGGGAATAACTAGGCCTTGTGCCCTTCGTTGTTCAACAGACTTGTGAAGCCATTGACCAAAACAAGTCATATGGGTAAGACCAGAGTCAGTATAGAAGGGAATTATCCAAGGATGTGGATTCAGGAAAGCATGAGCAAATTGAATTGGGAAAGGGCTACTGCAAATACTCTACAACACATATAAATTTATAAAACTAGAATCCAGAACAGAAAAAAATGAACATAAAATACTGGTTAGTGATTAACTCTTGCACTGGGAATACAAAGGCAAAGAGTCATAATGAGGAAAAATACATAAGTAGTCAACATTTTAAGACTATTCCATTTCTTAAGCTAAATTAAATGTATTAAATTATTCAATATGCAATTCACTGTATTTGTACTCATATACTCATGTTATGAAATAGTTCATAATATATTTTTAATTCAATTACCTATGAAGGAATGAAAAACAAGGTGGTCATAAATTGTCCTGTGAAATAAAATCAAAAGAGTAAGCTTATAGAATTCTGAGTGAAAATTTTATGATCCCTGAATTTTATACTGAGCCAAAACAATGATAATAAGAAAACTCAAATAATGCAATATTTATAATCTGTGTACCATTATTGAAATAGTTTTTCAAGGCTATGTAAAAATTAGGTTATATTAAAAACTAACTTCAGTTGAGTGTGTGGTAATATAAAATTAAGAGCAAAAAATTGGAAAACATTAAAATCAATTAAAATAGAAATATTTGAAATGTAAATTACCTGTTTGGAAATTGATAACAAATTCTTAAAATTTGCCAAAAATAGAAGATCTCTAAAGTTTTTAAATTAACACAATTAATATATGTCACTCACATAGATGACTGAGAAAATACAAAAACTCATCAGTGGGCAAGGTATGAGTTTATATAAAAACTCAATTGTGTTCTTCTAAACTAGTAATAGCCAAATTAAAAAATATTATAGAAGGTTAGATATTATTTATGTTCATAACCAAATATACATACTGTCTAGAGTCATCATATAAAGAATGTCTGTAAAACTCTAAAAAAAAAATAAAATAGACATATATACCAAGGTAATGAAGAGACTTTTAAACAGCATAAACACATCAATTGTCCTTGTTTATAAATAAATGAACTCCAAATAAAATCACAGAAAAATTTTGAGGAAAAAAAATTTAAAACTGCTTCTGAATATTACTTCAAAATACTTTATGTGAAACTAAGTCAATGTGAAAAAGTAGAGGATCTTTATTTTATTATGTATCAAGACATATTACAAAGCCAAATTAAATAAAACTGTGGTAATTGTCCAGGAAGTTTAGAAATGAGTCCATATAAATTGGCTTAGTATATAATAAAGATAGCCTCACAAGTCAGTGGATAAATAATGTATTATGGACTTCTGGCTAAGATGCTACATTGACCACAGCATCTAATTTCACTACCTCCTGAATTTCAGCTGAAATATCAGGACAGAAAATTATTTTAAATGAAACATATTGAGAGGAGGGGAGAACAAAGAGAAGATAATGGTAACAAAATTCTGGAAGTTGGAAAACAGATTTAAACAATAACATGTAATCTAACTCACTCAAGAAAAGTAAATTTTAAAACATCAATGGAGAAAACAAAAAAATAGCAATTAGCTAAAATAAAGAGAAGTGATTGAATTTCATGACATTTAACATGTCCTTCTCTGTGCTGCATGGAGACTGCTACACACATGCTCTGGAAAAAAAGACCAAAGATTTATATTTACTGTACATGGTTAAAAAGACAGTTTTTAAACTTATAAGTCAACATAAACAATTTAAAATGGAGATACTATACAAAACAGAGAATTAAGCCAAGGGTGACTGGTACACATTTCACAACTGACTCTTTGAAAAAAATAAATTTATTACAGATTTTACTAACATGAAATATGTGTTTCACATAATTTGAAAAATTATAATAGATAAAGATATGGAGCAACAGGAATTCTCATGCATTGCTGGTGGGATTGCAAAATGGTACACCCACTTTGTAAGACTGTTTGCAATTTCTTACAAAACTAAACATATTCTTAACATACCATCCACAATTGCACTCCTTGGTATTTATCCAAAGGAGTTGAAAATGTATGTGTACACCAAAACCTGCACAAAGATGTTTATAGCAGCTTTATTCATAATTGTCAAAACTTGGAAGCAACAAAAATATCCCTTAGCCGCTAAATGGATAATTAAACTGTGGTACCTGCAGACAATGAAATATTATTCAGTACTAGAAAGAAATGAGTTGTGAAACTATAAAAAGACATGGAGGAACCTTAAATGCACATTACTAAGTAAAAGAAACCAATCTGAAAAGGCTACATTCTGTATGATTGCAACTATATGACATTCTGGAAAAGGCAAAAACTGTGGAGAGAGTAAAAAATCAGTGATTGCTGGGGAAGGGAGATGGGGATGAAGACATGAATAGGCAAAGCACAGGGGATTTTTAGGGCAATAAAAATACTCTGTGTGATATTGTAATAATAAATAAAATCATCATATATTTGTTTAAATGCATAGAATGTATAACACCAAAACTGAATCCTAAGGTAAACTATAGACTTTGGGTGATTATGATATGTCCATTTATGTTCATCCTTGGTAATAAATATACCATTCTGGTGAGTAATGTTGATGATGGGGGAGACTATGTACGTGTGGTTAGGAAGTATATGAGAAATCTCTATACCTTCCTCTCAATTTTTCTATAAACCTAAAACTGCTCTTAAAAAATATTTTCAAAAGAAAACATAATTAAATATATAATACTCTTTACGATAAATTCTTTAAAGCCAATTGATTCTCACAGAATGCTTTCATCTATTTTTTTTTTTTTTTTGGCCAAACTTTTATATCTATAAGGAATCTGTGGTTGTAATTGATGGATAAGAGTAGTTCCACCATGAATACTGGTTATTTTTGTTTGCTTGTGGGATAAGACAAAGTGAAATTATGAAGATACCCATACACAATTCCCTCAGTCATCAATGACATAGTGATAATAGCTTTCTAGTACTGGAAGAATAGTTCCTCATTTTTTGTGCTCTTTACAAGGTAACAACTACAAATCCAAACACTTTTCAGTATAATGTGCCTTATTTACATTTTCTGCCTCACCTTATTAAGCTTAGATATTAAAACAATAAAGCAAGTCCTGATTTACAATTTGCTAATTTCTGTGGTGTAAATACTCCTTCAATGGCTAATTTAAAGCAACCAGCATGACAATACTGAAAGTGGAATTGGTAATATGTACAAGAACACATTACAGAGTATTTCTACCATACAAATACAATAGTTATAAATAATCTCAAGGGCATAGATAACAGAAAAATCTAAAATAATTAGGAAGTGACAAATTTTGGGTTTTTATTAGTTTTGTGTTTTTATATAACTTGTTTAATTGTATTTTATGTAATTTAATAATGGTTGTTTTGTGGCTTACAATATGCCAAAAATAACATTTGGCTCTCATTTGCCAGTATGAACCAGCTCCAGCACATCACTGAATCAAATGAACAATGATCACTAGATGCAAGACCCCCTAGAAAGCCCTGCCCACTTTGCTTACACAGGGCTAGCATCCAGTTTTTCACTGCTCAGGCTGGGTTGGAGAATTTTCCTTTGTAAAATATGATTAGTCTTAGAAAAAAGGCCCAAAAATACTGAATGAGAGTTTCTCCTACTAACCAACCTTGCCAGATCATTCTGTGAAGCTCACAGCCGAAAAGATGGCCTTCACAGGTGAGAGCTTTCAGTCACCTTAGCTCTCTTAAATATTAGCAGAACCTAAGAGGAGCAAATCACATGCAAGAACAATCAAAGAAGGAGAAGAAAGAAAGTGGAGGGAACAAAACTCTGCAGGATTAAGAAAATTTCCCAGAAATCCCCTTCACTATAATTAGAATTCCCAGAAATAAGAGAAGACATAACAACAATGGTGATTATATATTTGAAAGTTGTTTAGAGAGTAGATCTTAAAATACTCATCACAAGAAAAAATATATAACTATATGTGGTGATGTATGTTAACTAGACTTATTGTGGAACATTTTGCAATATGAACAAATATCAAATCATTACATTGTACACCAAAAACTAATATGTTATACATCAATTATATATCAATTAAAAAAGAATATGGCACTATTAGAAAGGAATATTTAGACAAGAAAAATACGCTCTTGGAAATTCAAAGAGAAAATAGAACAAAATGACTAAGCATGATAAAAGGTGATGGATATGTTATGGCCTTGATGGTGGTAACAGCTTCATGGGTGTATACCTATCCCCAAACTTCATTGAATCATATACATTGAATATGTATAACCTTGACCTGTCAATTATACCTCAATAAAGAATTTTGAAGGGTGAAGAAAGATATGAAAACCAGAAGAACAGTTGAGGAAGTTCAATATCCAAATTAGACAAGTTCCAGGAAAAATCATTCGAGAAAAGAGAAGAAATAAATTTATAAAATTTCCCTGGAAATGAAATATAGTATATTTTAAATATAAAGAGCCATAAGTATTCCAAGCACAGTATATGGAAATTGACCTACACCATTAAACATATTTATTACATTTTAGAAAAATAGGGATAATAGAAATACCAGTTTTTAGGATGAAAAATAAAATGGATAATTCAAAAACATCCATTATCATACTAGTTACAGACCTAATAAAAACATTTGAAGCTATAAGACAACAAAAATGCAGCTTTAAACATCTGAAGGATTATGATATAAACCCTCAAATTCTCTACCCAACCAAATATATCCAGCAAACCTATCAATCTAGTGTCATTGTCATGTGTTCCCTTCCCATATTTTTCTTCCTTGGGAAGTTTATGTTTGACTTACTTTGTCAATATAAGAAAACAACAAGCAGAAAGAAGACTCTGTTCTAGAAATAATATCAAGCACAGGGAAAACTCAATGGGATTCCACAGGATAAAGGAGAAGATTGCCCCAGGGTCACAAACATGTGCCAGCATAGGGAACAAATGGAGCCAGACTGGAGCAGGTCAGAAGGTTGGGGAGGGGGGACATTGTTTCAGGAAGATACAATGTATAGCAGACTTAAGATACAATGTATAGCAGACTTAATCTGTCTGAGCATTTTAGGGGAGATTTAGGCAACTTTTTAAGGGTTTGAGTTTGAATTAATAAGTACATAAAACATCAATCAAAATTTTAATATAAAAAAACTGTTGCAGAAATAAATTATCAAGACTCAACTATGAGTTGCATTTACATACTCATAAGAATATAAATAATACTTATTCATATTATCAAATTATAACTGTATTAAGAGAATAAAAATTGGAGGGATGGATGTATATGGTGAAGTATAATAACAGAAAGTCTTTTCCTCCAATGGGAAGTGAAAATGGATAACATTTAAAACTAAACAACTGAGAACCAGCAGTTTAATTTAGCATGTTATTTAGAGCCATTGAGGTAAATAACAAAAATAACAAGCTGAAAGAAATGAAAGTGAATTTTCCCAAGTTAATACGTACATTAATACAATCATAATTAAAATCTCAACAATTTTTGGAAAATGGTGAAAAGAGAAGGTTGACAAAATGGTTTAAAGCTGCAAAATAATGCTTAGAATCATAAAAAATCTTTTGAAATAAGGGTAACTAAATGTACTTGCACACAAGATAGTTTTTCAGTAATTTGTACATCATGGTGCTGTCCCAATTTTTCAGAACAATGACACGATAAAAAAATCAGAAGTAAAGATCAACATCCTATAATGTAGGATGAAGATATTTTGTATTGGTGGTAAAATGTAAAATTCTAAATATTAATTGGATACTTATTTTAAGAAGAAAAAATAAATGCAATACATAAGTTATATAACATACAAACTTAATTATTAAAACAAAACCATAAAATATTTAGAATAAAAGATAATTCAATATTTATTAATCAGGTGATAAATAATATAAAGGAAAGAAACCAGGAAAGACTAATAATTTTGAATATTTTAAATTTTGAATAATTTTAAGTAAAAAATAAAATATTATTTTATGTCTAAAAATATCATGAATATAATAAATTTCCCTCAACAAGCTGTTAACATTTTGTGATACTCAGAAAATACTACTATGTAGATTATTTAAAATATATATTGTATGAAAAGTGAGAGTACTTAGATTATAATAGTTTTCCCAATATCTATTTAATAAAAGTTATTTTATCCCTATCATAATGGCCTAAGTGTCTAAAATATATTAATTCTGAAGTTTGTCCAGATTTGTTACAACTTCAATCTTAGATTAGTTTAGCAATGACTATATCTGACACATATACACAGTAACTAAATTTACATCTATGCTTAGTTTTTATTCTGAATATGAAAGCATGGTTTGCATGGAGCTAAAATCTGTGTGTGTGTGTGTGTGTGTGTGTGAAAATATACATACATAAAATACACCATCTTAACCATTTTTAAGCGTACAATTTGGTGTCATTAATTACACCCATAATGTTGTACAAGTATCACTAATATCCAGCCCTAAAACACTTTTGCCTCCCAAACAGAAAACCCATAAACATTAAACAATAATTCCTTACTTTCTCTTCCCCCAGCTCCTGGTAACCTCTAATCTGCTTTCTAACTCTATGAATTTACATGTTCTAGGTACTTCATATAAATGTAATTATACAATACTTATTTTTTTGTGTCTGGCTTGTTTCACTTGGCTTAATGTCTTTAAGGTTCATCCATGTTGCAGCACATATTCATCTGTTGATGGACACTTGGGTTGTTTCCTCTTAAGCACTAAATCTTAAAGCAGCTTTTTAATCGTTTTAGTTCTATAGTTATTTTATTTCTACATATTTGAAATTTGTAATATTTTGTTACCTGCTGCTTCAGTGAGCAATAAAGTACTATTCTATCCTCTTGAGTTTATTAAACCTCTATTTGTCCCCCCCCAAAAAAAATAAACAGTATCAACAAGTGTTTCCTGAATGTACATGTTATATCTAGGGAATTTTGTATGTCAAGATTCAAAGTTCAAAATTTGAAACAACAAATACTGTTTTGTATTTCATTATTATATTATTTGGAACAGGAACTTTAAAATGAAGGATCCTAAAATATACTGATAATAAACTAAATTATCCCCTTATTATGTAAAGAATCACAACTGTCCCCCCGCCCCCCAAAAAAAGGTATGTCAAAATGCCAAGCTAAAATTCTGTTAGCTTCACATTAGAAAGAAGCTGTATATATGTTATAATTGGACTTGTTTCACTTCCTATGAAAAAATTTTTGCAATCACAGTGCTAAATATATCAAAAGGCTAAAATGGAATGTAAATATGCAACTGTCATTTAATAATGTAATTTAACATAATATGTATTACATATGGAGATTTTTTTTCTAAATATGTGGGCTGGGGTTAGGGGTTGGAGGAATGAAAAAAAGAATTAAATTCTGCTGCTTGAATTAAGTACTCTAGTCATATGTTTTTCTAAATGCCTTTTGATCTTACTAAAGAGTTTTCTTTTTATCTCTTATTTTTATCTTATTAAAAAAGAAGGGTGGGCTTCCCTGGTGGCACAGTGGTTAAGAATCCGCCTGCCAATGCAAGGGACACAGGTTTGAGCCCTGGTCCAGGAAGACACCATATGTCACGGAGCAACTAAGCATGTGTGCCAAAACTACTGAGACTGCACTCCAGAGCCTGCGAGCCACAACTACTGAGCCCACATGCCACAACTACTGAAGCCTGTGCACCTACAGCCCGTGCTCCACAGCAAGAGAAGCCACTGCAATGAGAAGCCCACACTGTAACAAAGAGTAGCCCCCACTCACCGCAACTAGAGAAAGCCTGTGTGTACCAATGAAGACCCAATGCAGGCAAAAATAAATAAATAAATTTATTTAAAAAAAAAGAAGGGTGTTAGGATATTGGCAGTTTATTTATACAACTAGATTAATGCAAATGTTTAATAAGCATTTTGTCAAACAATACAAAATTATACTTTTCCTGGGCCTCATCAGCACCTCCAGTTTTTCAAGTCTTCAAGTTTCTTTATATTTGTCAGTCTTAGCATGTCTTATCATCCCTTCCAACTAATTTTATGGGTTAGTCTATTATTTCAGTCATTCTTTTAACATTACCTTAGATTTTCTTACTCATTATCCTTGTATCTTACTCAACTTGAAAATTTCCAAGTAGAAAATTGTTAAAAGATTATAGTAAATTCATATTATGAAGTATAATGAAGTATTTTTTTAAAAAAGCTACATCTACATGTATTAACATTTTTCTCTGTTTTCCTGCCTAGCTGAGTTTGTACATTATTCTTTACTCTTAGAATTTATACACTTGAATATGATAGATATTTTCCTGGTCTCAACAAACTCAATCTGATAACCCAGATCTCTTTTTTTTTTTAATTAATTAATTTATTTATTTATTTTTGGCTGTGTTGGGTCTTCGTTTCTGTGTGAGAGCTTTCTCTAGTTGCAGCAAGCAGAGGCCACTCTTCATTGCGGTGCATGGGCCTCTGACTATCGCAGCCTCTCTTGTTGCAGAGTACAGGCTCCAGAAGCACAGGCTCAGTAGTTGTGGCTCATGGGACTAGTTGCTCCGTGGCGTGTGAGATATTCCCAGACCAGGGCTAGAACCCGTGTCCCCTGCATTGGCAGGCAGATTTCAACCACTGCACCACCAGGGAAGCCTGACCCAAATCTCTTTATTCAGCTCTAAAAATGTTTTATCTCTAATGGTTTAAAAACCATGTTCTTTCTCCTTCTGGGATATCTATTTTGTGATATTGGAAATCATAACTGTTTTGTGAATGAAATATTAATCATTCTATCTAAGAAAGAAATGGAAAACTTTAGTCAAGCCAAATTTGAGGATTATAACCTGGAAAAAGCATCTCAGAAAGCTCTGAGAACTGTTCCACCCCTTAGAAGTCAAGGCACAGTTGTATAAGTTTTTTGAGACAGAGGGCTGTACTTTAAATAACAGTTCACACAATCCAGATCTAAGCATAATTTTGGCCCATTACAAGATCAAAAAGGAATGTCATCTTTTTAGGAGTTGTTTTGTTGATGCAGGGGGAATGTTACTCTTCATGGTTGAGCAGGTATTTCTGCCAATGGTGGAGGTTTGGTCAATACACAATGCAGACACACAGTACACAGTGGGGAGAGAGAGAAGGCCAAAGGGCAGAAAAAAAAATTTATGTTTAAACTTTTCTTTTCTTGCCATAAAAGATGAATTTTATTTCACAATTTTCTGCTTTTGTGTGTGTGTGTGTGTATTATTACTGCAGTCCTGATGCATGTGTTTTTCCTTGCCTTATCTTTTTTCATGAGTTTGAAATAGTTTTTAAATTTTATTTTATAATTTGCCATTTTGTTATTTATCCAGGCTTCTCTTTATTAACCTACTTTTTAAAAGTTTTGTGGTCACACATTTCATCTAAAGAAAATCTTTTTAAATATTGGGATTGGATTTTTATTTTTTTTCTGCCTTTGGCGTATGTGCCTTCCCTATTTAATTTCAGTACAGTATTTAATGTGGGTTCCCCAAAGTATTACCAGTTATTTGCAGAGTTGAAATGGAGCAAGACCTTGTGGGGCCCTTCTGAGTACAAATCCTTCTCATGTCTCCCATTTCTTGTTTGTAGGAAATAGGCTTCAATCAGTCTCTTTGACCTTCCTTGAGTTCCACAGGGCAGGTTCAAACAGTTGCTTATCAGGGAAGGGAGGGAATGCAGAAACAAAGGAGGTGCACTCAAGAAACAATAGTGAAGTAAGTCAGAAAGAGAAAAACAAATATCGTATATTAACGCATACTTGTGAAATCTAGAAATTTGCAAGGCAGAAATAGAGACACATATGTAGAGAACAAATGTATGGACACCAGTGGGGAAAGGAGGGAGTGGGATGAATTGGGAGATTGGGATTAACATATATACTAATATGTATAATATAGATAACTAATGAGAGCCTGCTGTATAGCACAAGGAACTCCATTTCTCTCTACAGTAGAAACGAACACAATACCCCAATTAAAAAAAAAAAAAAAAGAAAGAAACAATAGTGCAACTGTGGTGCAGGGTCCATGTTCCTACTCAAGGAATATACATAACAATACCTTTGAGTTCTTCTGCAGGAACAAAAGCCCCCACCTGGGTGGAGGATGGAAACTTCAGGCTGAGCACAAGATTCCTGGAACAATGCCCATTACCTCACCACCAACCAATCAGAAGAGAGTCTACACATACTGGAGGAAAACGAAGATTCTGACCCTCTCCCCACATGATTCTCCCTTAAAAACTTTCATGGCTGAGCAGAATCTTTGGAGGTCATTTTTGGACACAAGTCGCCTATCTCCCCAGGTTGCTGGCTTCCTGATTAAAGCAACCTTTCCATTCCTACCAACACTTGTCTCTCAAGTATTCGCTTTTGAGCAGCTAGCAGCCGGACCTGAGTTTGGTAACAGAGGTATTTGTTTTTATTTTTATATTAATTCTGTCTTGGTAACATGTTTATTCTCTGAGTGTAGCAGTTTTCTTCAGTTTCTTCACCCTTACAAATGTCATGTCTTTTTTCATAATTTGAAGTTAAACTGTGTTCTCTCAGAGGGATTCATAGGTTAATGAATGGGAAGATTATTCCAGCTATTTTGGGGAAGGGGGGATTTCCAGGAATTGTGCCACCACTCACTTTTTGGCCTTTTATGGTCGGCCTTGGCATGGTCATGGTGCTGGTGGGTGTGTCATTTAGCTTGCTTTGTCCCACAGGGGACAAACTCCAGCTGCTCAGCCTGGGGCCCATCTATTGCCTGCCGCAGTCTTGGGCTTTCCATCAATTCCCATTATCATACAGGATTGGGAGGACAAGGGTCCAGAGAAATTAGTCAGCACAGAGTAGGCAGCCCCCATATCTAACAAGAAAATAACTTTCCTACCTACCACATCAAGGGTTACAGGTTCTTTCAGAGAAATGACCACGTGTCCTTTGGGAGACAGGGAGGGTCCTGGGCCCTGTCAGTCTTCAGTCATCTCAGCCATCACTGGTTTGGGAGCCCTGAGTCCACTTTGGGACTGGGGGAAGTCTCGCTTCCAGTGGCCCTTTTGTTTGTATATCGGGCAGGGTGCCAGTGGACTTTTTCCATACAGGGAGTATTTATTCTCCCAGTGGCCCTCTTGGTCACACTTAAAAGAGATATTTTTCTCAGTGAGACAGTGGTTCTAATCCAGGCTGCCTGGATCCTCTCCTCACCATGTGTCTTCGCAAGGGATGGTAACCCGGAGGTGGTACAAGGGTTAGGGCTGCCTCCAGTAATTGTGCTGTTAGCTGTTGTCCCTGCATCCTTTTTGCCTCTTCAACCCTATCTCTAATATTCCAAAGGCCAAATCCATGAGCTGATTTATGGGGGTGCTGTGGTCTCTAGCTCCCCAGATGGGGCATTAGGGGTAAATGAATAGAAGTTACTTTGAAAGGGGTGTGCCTGACAGGAGTTCTTTAGACCTGGATTTTGGAATAGGGTCATGAACATTTGCATGGATGAGACTTCCCCCCATTTATCTTTCCTTTTACAAAATAGGTCCAGCTGCAAGATGGTATTGTAATTTAGTGACCCACTTTCTGACCAGACCTCTTGGTCCCCTAGTTTGTATTGGGGCTGTGCAGTATTACAAAAGAAAATGAACTTTTTCTTAAACCATCCTGTGTAAATTTTCCCAATTAGCTAATACGCATCCTAGCAGGGAGTCCTTTGGGATGCTTGGAGTTGCCCCCATTTTCTATTGGGATGTCTTGACAGGACAGGGGTCTGATGGATCCTGGCCAGATGGTAGTTATTTGTCCTGGCATTCTCCCAGTGTCAACAGTGGGGTCCCTGTGAGCACCGAAATCTGCCTTGTCAGTAAGTTTGAGGAGGCCCCTTGGATTAGTCAAGGAAAAGAACAAGAGCCAGTGGGAGAAAAAGCAACCAGAGTCTCAGGACTTAAATCCTTCAGAGAGGGAAGGAAGAGACCTATGCCCTGAACCAACTGAACAGGTTACCCTTATCTCCGTAAGAAAAGAAAGAGAAACAAATAGAGCAAAAGAGTAGGGCTGGAGTACCACAAGGCAGTGATAACAATACAAGGCAAAATCTCCCCTCTGCATATGGTTCTTGTTATGCTAAGGAGGGCTACCTCTCCACAGAAGTAAAAGAGACAACACCCAACCTGCTGGCAAAGCTGGCAAGGAGGCTCAAGAATCAATAGATAGTCCAGGGAGTCAGGAGAGAAAAAGGACATAAGAGAAATCCAGGACATGAGGGAATGTGTACAGCCACCATGCTTCCCAGGCCAGAGACTTGTAAGCCCACTGAGAAATGTGCTCGCCCAGTACCTCTGCTCAGGGATTGATAAATTCTTCCCATAACCCCCATGAGAGGAGTGCTTGCCCACACTTATGTTCAGGGGTACAATATCTGGGGTAAAGATCCCTGGGGAAAAAAGCTAGGAAGGTGTACAGCCACAGCGCTACCTAGGAGAGATTTGTAAGCCCACTGAGAAAGGTGCTCACCCAGTACCTCTGCTCAGGGGTTGATAAAGTCCCTCTGCAACTCCAAGAGGGAAATGCTCATCCACACTTCCACTCAGGGGTGTCTGGGCTCCCCATGAGATGTGACAAGCATGACACCTGGTTCAGTATAACAGTCAACAAGGTTTTGAAATAAGGAGGAAGACTGAGTGGGACTAAGGTGCACAGCTGCTATACTTCCTAGTAGGGAAGGGACTGCGACCCTCTCCAGGGAAGTGCTTACCCACAACATCCACTCAGGGGGTAGTGCAATGAAGCCATAAGCCACAAGCCACGAGATCACTCGGGGAGCGCCGGGTTGCAAATATAAAGGAGGACTCACAGAGTCCCCAGTTTGGGCACTGATGCAGTTCCGGTGTCCCAGAACCAGACTGGGACTAAGAATGAGTAGGGAGGGGGTATTGGGCTCGAGGAGCCACAGGGGAAACTCACCCGACCAAGCTGTCAATCACTTGCTGCCTGGTCTTAATTTGGACGTCCAGTGGTCATCTGGGTGGATCTTCTCGAATCCAAAGAGATAGAGCAAAAGGAGAATGAGAAAGATAAAGGGGAGAAAAGCCTTAGCCTTCATGGGCTTCTTCATGGCAAGAAAACTGGTCTTTACCAGATCCTGCAAGTGGCATTAGCTGCCACCTAAGAGGGTACTTGAATCTACATGGCTTGGGACAAGTACCAGCCACCCTCCAGAGGGGAGATGTAGTCCAATAGGTGGATCAAGATTATGCCCTTTGGGCTTCCCTGGTGGCGCAGTGGTTGAGAGTCCGCCTGCCAATGCAGGGGACACGGGTTCGTGCCCCGGTCCGGGAGGATCCCACATGCTGCGGAGCGGCTGTACCCATGAGCCATGGCCGCTGAGCCTGCACGTCCGGAGCCTGTTGCTCCGCAACGGGAGAGACCACAACAATGAGAGGACCGCGTACTGCAAAACAACAACAACAACAAAAAAAAGATTATGCTCTTTGAGGCCGCACATTGGGCGCCAGAAAAGATGATACAGGAAAAATGTGGTGTGGGGCACGAGAGGATGGTCACATCCCAGGTCAAGTCCAAGTCCCTGGGACAGCGCCTGAGTATGGGTTCTTGGCTTTGCACAGGAAAAAATTCAAGAACAAGCCATAGTAAACTGAAAGAAGGTTTATTTAGGGAGATGCACACTCCATAGACAGTGCAGGACATCTTGGAAGGCAAAAGGCACCAGGGTATGGGGCTCTCAGTTTTTATAGGCTGGATAATTCCATAGGCTAATAAATGGGAGGATTATTACAACTATTTTTGGGAAGGGGAGGGGATTTCCAGGAATTGGGTCACCACCCACTTTTTGACCTTTTATGGTCAGCCTCAGAACAGTCACGGTGCTGGTGGGTGTGTCATTTAGCTTGCTGATGTATTACAATGAGCATACACTGAGGCTCAAGGTCTAGTGGAAGTCAATCATCCACCATCTTGGACCTATTTGGTTCTAACCAGTTTATGTTGTGTCCTCAATGGCTGTCATTCTTTTAAATGTTGTGCCCTGCCCCCTTCTTGTCTCAAAAAGATATATTTGAAACCTAGAAAGACACAGTAAAAAAATAAATAAATAAAAGTTTTATAGCTATTTCATAGCTTTTAGTGGGGTGGAAATTTGAAAACAACAGTAGGGCACACAGTTTTCAGAAAATCATATTTCTGATAGGTCTTACAATTATTCAAATGTAAGACAGAGTTTAAAAACAGAAAAAAATCTCTAAATGCTGTCTAGAGGTGCAATTGCTCAAGGTAATAATATAAATTGTTGTAAATGCAGAGTTGCAACTCTGTAAACTCTTTTCCCTTTAGAGAAGTGTTTCTCTTCAAGCCACTGGTAAGACTGCATTGTGCAAAGAGATTGAAGTTTGTTAAACCAGAGGGCTGTGTGTGCCCCTGTGTGCATGTGTGTGTGTCCCACATGCATGCGTGTATGTGATGATATGGCCTACTTTAACTAGTTCCTACAAAAAAATATAAGGTGACTGAGAAGACTAAAGAAAAGATGTACAAGTTTTTCTACTCTTTCCTGGAAAAAGGATTTTAAAAACTAACCAACCAAACAATCAAAAATGACCTGGAAGAGTGGAATAAAACCAGCAATATCCTGTCAACTACAATTGGCACTCACTGTTGCCACTTGCCATCTACCTCTACAAGGATTAAATCATGTGCTGCTGCACCTGCTCATTTTCAACACCCCTCTGAAAGGAATTCAGTTTGGAGAGCTGAAATGAGGCATTCTGTGCTATGGGAAAAACTGGCAGAACAGGTCTTCAGATAGTTAGATATTTTCAGGAGCCGATTTTATGAGCCCAATTCATGTATTTCCTCATATCTAGAAAAACACAAAAATATTTCATGGTGACATCTGCTCCTCATGACTAGCAGTAACCTTCATGAGACTAGCAGAAACTTTCTACGAAAAAAAATATGTGCTTGATTGCATGTATTCCTCCTTCACCAAAGTCACATATATACTGACCTTCTCCCCTACCTCTTTGGAGCAGTTACTCAGAGCTATCTGAAATGCTGTCTCCTGGGCTGCAGTCCTCATTTTCCTCAAATAAAACTTAACTTGCAACTCTCATGTTATGCCTTTTTGTAAGTCGACAATCCTTTATTTGGAATAAAAAGATAATGAACACAGACTTTGTAAAACGTATTTAGGCCGGACAATTTTGTTCTGATATGTCCATTTTGTTGAGCCTGTATTCAAAGGAACAAAACATGCTCAAAGTCAGTCTTTTATTGAGGGTATCAGGAAAGAAGAAGCTTTACCCTTCTAGGTTCTTCTGACTGGTCTAAGAATTAAATTGACATGAGACAGATTAACAGGAGAAAATCAAACAAAAGTCTAATAACATGTTAATAGGAGAGACCGTGGAAAACTGATGAACTCACCAAAATGGCTGAAGCCCCACCTTAAATACCATCTTCAGTTAAAACCAAAAGAGAATGTTGGGAGTAGTGGTTTGGGACTTCAAAGAGGAGGAAGGCAATTCATAGGGAGATGGAAAAGCAAAGAACTGTTAAACAAATGTTTTCTGGGTCATATAAAGTCAATGAGACACAGAGTGGCTTCTGATCTCTATGCACTGCAGAGTTTCCCCCACCACACTTAGCTCATATTCTTTGCAAATATCTCTGGAAATAACTGTATTCCAGGAATAGACCCTTTATCTAAAATTTTTAGGCAGCTAAGGTGAAGGTCAAATTTCTCCCTGAGTCTTTTGGGCCTCTGTTGTTTCAGCTGAAAGTAATCTGCATGCCAAAGATATATTTTGGGAGAGGTGAATTTTTCCTCCCTACACAGCAATCTATCTTAACATGACAAGGAGGGGAGTTGGCATTTGGGAGAAAAGCCCTACAATGAGGAAGGAAAGCATCTTATTGGTGCCCCAAATGTATCATTACATGTTTTTGGACTTAAAGAGAAACTAATGGCAGACATATATTACTTTTTGTGTTTATCATACCTACGTGTTATTTTGAGGTTTTGTTAAAGTCTCATAAAAGATTACAGTCTGATCACAGCTGTCTTGTGGAAATTGAGGTTACCTGGAGCAGAGATAAAAGCTAGAGTAACCATTCTCTAGGGATAGAATATTGGTCCTGCTGATGGCTTAAGATAAGTAAATATACTCAAAACACAGGGAAGTGGAGCAGGTGGAGATGAGCAAATGCACACCATCTGATAAAAGATGTCCAGGCAATTACACAGGCTAGCACTGAGTTTCTTTGCAACAAAGCTTCCCAATGATAAGGGATATAGGAAAGACTGAAGCATTCTATTTTAAGGAGCTCCTTAAGCATACTTTTGCATAAGTTAGTGAACTCTAAAGATATTTTAAATTTTACAGTGCTTTATTCAGGCTTCCTCTCATCTCTCCTATGACTTTGATATCACAGTGGGCAACTTTGGTGCTAGTAATGATGATGTGGACAAAAAATGTCACCTGCCATGGCAGAAAACAAAAAATGTTTCCATCATCAAGCTATTGGCCACTGCTCGGGCACCCTGATGGTTTGCCCTGTGGAGAATTCAGGACGGAGAAAAACAGGATACTGTCCTTACATGGTTAAGATGCATATCAAAAGAAATAATAATTTCAATGAGCCCAGATTCTTTCATCTCCCCATATATAGAAAAGCACTAAATTCATTAACTTGAGATGTCTGTTTTTGTGCTTAGCAGTAATCTTTTGGTGTTTGACTACATGGTTTTTGCTTCAGCAGAAACTCCTATATATCCTGGCTTCTTTCTTGTATCTTTGGAACAGTTCCTCAGAGTTCTCTGAGAGGCTGCCTCCTGCACTGTAGTCCTCAGTAAGATCCTGGATAAATCATGACATGCAACTTTTAAGTTGTAAGTTTTTTTAATTATTCTGACACTTGTTAAAATAGTAAGATTTTATTCATGACTACTGCTATTGAAATATTCCTTATTAGGAAGAGAGATAGGGCTCAGCTCCAAATACAGCAAAGACAGTTGGGGATTTATAGCCTAAGATCAGAATGAGGGAGTTGGTTGATAGTAGATTACTAAGAGGAGCCATCAAAAGTAGGGGGTTTCTTGCTAAATTGATCTAACAGAATTCTGGCTAAAGGTATGCCAGGTGATTTGATATCAAGGGTGTGGGTATACTTACTAAACTGACTTAGCAGGATTCTAACTACAATTGGGCTATGTAGGTCTGGCAAAAATAGGGACAAGGACAAGGCCTAGTCAGAAGGACACTCAGAGATGCCTAACTAAAGTTTGGTCAAGGAGAGAGTTTTTGGCACCACACATTACAGTTATCTGATATGACATATAGTCAACATTATTTAGTCAATATTGTTACCTTACAGGATCATTCTTTGGATGAAATGAGATGATAATGTATGTAATAACTTAGTAAGTGCACACATTTTTTCTCTTCCCCTCTTATTGAAGTTCAAAAAGGAATAAATGTAGTACTACTCCTAAGCAGACAACCTTTCTCTTATTTTGATTTTTCTCAATCTCCTCACTTTTAATTAGCATTCTACTGTTACCCTAATTCAACAAAGATTTGTTATCTGCTGTGTGTCTAATGTTAATTAAAAATGTTTATCAGTTTAGCATTCTATATCCAGCTGTTTAAAATAAACAACAGGTTTTCCAAAATGGATATCAGGATATGGAATCTCAGAGAAAATTTTGTCTTTTTTGTTTTTTTAATTTTGAATCTATTTAAATGAAGACTCCCTAAAGGTATACAGAGTAAATAAAATATTCTTATACTTTTAGTGAATTGTCATTTATTTGCCCATACAACAAAATAACTTGAGCAGATGACATATGCCAGGAACTGAGCACTGGGACAAAGTGAGAAATTATCACACTGCCAATGTCCATTCCATATTTCATATTTCTCAGCTTCCTCATTTCTGCACACTGGTTCCCTATATGCTTTTACTCCTGGATTAGTAACCACTAATTCTTTGAAGCTCCTCCCATTAAGAAAAGGAATCTCTTTCTCCATTCCTTAAATCTGGTCTGGCCTTGTGACTTTTTCTAACAGAATGTGACAGATGTGGTACTATACATCTTCCAAGTCTAGGCCTTAAAGGATTATTTGGCTTCTGCTCTCAATTTTGCTGCCCTGGAACAGGCAAGAAAGAAAGACTGAGCTATAAGAGGAAGAGACCAGTTGAGCAGAAACAAACTGTGGCAGCTCAGGTGTCTTAAACCTAGCAGGTTCCAGCCAACCTGATAGGTGATTGTAGTCACCTGAGTGACCCAAGGAGCAGTCAACAGAAGTCCCCAGCTGAATGCAACCCAAAATGCTGATCTACAAAACCATAAAATAGAATATAGTTGTTTTAAGGTGCTATGTTATAGGGTATTTTGTTATGCAGATAATAAATGCCTAGTATAACTCTTAAGAAGCTAGTACTTGTGTCCCTTTGTCAATGGACCACACTCAGACCGCTTCTTTACCTGCATGAATGGAGCATCAGAAGTGCCTCTGCCAATATAGCCCTTGACCAATGGCTAACAAGTGTGAGAAGGTATGACCTACATTTTCTCCTGAGCCTGACTATAGAACAGAGCTAAAGTCACCCTCCATAGGAATTTGCTAAATACTAGATCCCTTCTTGGCCTCCCCTCCATCTCTCCTAAGTTTATTCTTCATTCCCCTACTGGTTTTACCTGGGGCTGTCTCCTAAATAAATACTTTTACAGAAAACATTGTCTTGGAGTCTGCACCTGAGAAATGCAACTCAATTTAATACTACTACTTAAGAAGTAGTCCTAGGAAGCAGACCTTAAGGATAGAATACTTATTGGATCACTCCCTAGCCAGATGGCAACTGGGAATCCATTTTTGTTAGTAAACAGAGATTGCTAATATGAGGCATGAATGCATTACAATTGACTTTATGGTGAATAGGTTGGGATATAGATTGAAGGAGATGCACTGGCCTACATAATATATTTGATGTTTAAGAGATATGGGAAAATGGTAATCATAAGGAATGTAGAGTTGATTCTTTGTTGTTAAGCTCCATTCATGACTGAAGAGTGAAAATAGCAAGCTCAGTTTAATCCATTAATTACCAACTCAGAGCATGACATGAATCTCAGAAGGCTTCCATAATAGCATTTAAAGAGATTCTCTTGACCTATACCCAGAGGGCAAACTATGTTTGATATCAGGTCCAGGACTTAATGGTTTGAGTAGAAGAGCTTCAAAAGAGTCTATATTCTAACACTTTGCAAGCCTCTTAATTTTAGTTGAGAATCAGAGCCCCAAAAGGGAAAGTGTGAACCCTAAAACTTAGAACATAAATATTCATGTGGATACCCTTAAGAACATTGAGGACTGTACAGAAAATTTGGAATATAAAATTCTTTTAGTTATGCTAGATTATAAAAAGAGCTAAATAGCCTATTCTGACTGAAAAGTAATCAAATTATGGAAATAAATAATTGAGTAGGAGGTATTCTCTCTGTGTTTTATTTTTCCAAGCCTTAATTATACCACTTAATTCCAGTGATTCATTGAATAAATTTATACTAGACATGGATATGTATAATATTTTAATGTGTTTAGCAAGTTCTGCTTTATGAAACTTCTAATTATAATCTCAATAATTTTCCCCCTTTTTTCTCCTATTTATCTGATGTATTTCCTTTACCTATCAGTACAATCATTGAAGGTAGTTTAACATGGCCTCATTTGGCAATAATCTGTTTCCTTTTTCAAATATTATAATGGAAATAAATAGATTAGCATGTTTGTAGCTTGTTTTATGCATGTCCTCAAAATTTGAGAAACAGTTTGAAGATTAATGTTCAATGTTAAATGAAAGCTACTTGGCAGTTTTCATGCCTTAATTAACTAAATAATCATTCCATAATGCTATCAAAGTAATTAAATTAGACTTTTATACCTATCTCAATATCCATTGATTTTGACATATTTTCAGCCACTTTCAGATACACTGAAGGACCCAATTACTTAAAATATTTTGTATAGAGAGAAGAGATAAAGATGGTAGAGTAGGAGGATGCTGAGCTCACCTCCCTCCATGAACACATCAAAAATACAACTATGGGGGTGTGGTGGTGTGATGAATTGGGAGATTGGGATTGACATATATACATTAATATGTATAAAATGGATAACTAATAAGAACCTGCTGTATAAAAAAAAATAAAATTCAAAAATGCAATATATATATATATATATACAACTGCATGTGGAAAAGCTCTTGTTGAAAACAAACTGGAGACTGGCAGAAGGACTCTTCTACAAAGAAGACTGTAAAGAAAAACCCACATGGAATCAGGTAGGAAGGGAAGAGAAGCAATCTGGTTGGCATCCACAACCCTGTCAGAGGTCTCAGAAGAAGAGGGAAATATTATGGGCTCAGGTATACTCCCTGGAGAGTGAGAAGTTCAAGCCATATATAAGTCACCCCAGTCCCAGGGTCTGACACCAGAAAGATGAGTTCCCTTAGATGGTTGAAAACCACTGGGGCTTACCAGAGGGTTGTAAGAAACTGAGGCTCCATTCTTATAGAGGAAAGAGAGACAGATCAGACCCAACCCTGCCTCTGAAGCCATTACAACCCTACCCACATTTAGGAATAGTGAAACTAGCTCCCAGGGTGGAGATCAATATTGCCAGCAGGAGCAAAACCAGCTCAGCAGTGTGGAACCAAATCTCTCCAACTCCAGCACAACACAACATAACCAAGGTGTGCACAACAAATAAAAAGTAAAACCAGCACAGAAATATAGCCTCAAGCCCTCAGGACCCTGCCACTACCCCAAATCAAGGCAGAGACTGCCATCACACATAGAGAAACTCAATTTCCTCAGGGCTTCTGCTGCAGCTTTTTGGGTCCCAATCCCACTTATGATAGAATGATGACTGCTATGAGCATAGGAGAAGCACTAGCTCACACGTGGTTCTGGTTCTAACCCCTCCATCTTTAGCCCTACCTCCTACCAAGGAAGGAGCTGCAAGCACTTCCCAGGGAAAGATATTACCCGTACTCACTTCAGATCTAGCTGTCCCACCAAAGCCACTAGGCACACACAGACTGCATAGGGATGGTCCCACACAAGGAAACAACTTTAAGACTGAGATAGGTAACTGCTCACCTAATTTCATAGAGGCAGAGAAAGTTAAGAAAAATGAGAAGACAGAGGAATATGTTTCAAGCAGAAACAAGAAAAGCCCTTAAAAAAAAAAACAAAACCCTAATGAAACAAAGATAAATAATATGCCAGATAAAGAGTTAAAAGCAACAGTAATAGGAATCCTAACTGAACTTGGGAAAAGAATGATGAACACAGTGAGAATATTAACAAAGAAATAGAAAATATAAAAAAGAACTTATCAGAGCTGAAGAATACAATAACTGAAATGAAAAATACCCTAGAGGAATATAACAGCTGATTAGGTTATAGAGAAGAATGTATAAGTGATCTGGAAGATAGAATAATAGAAATTACCAAAAAAAATTTTTTTAATGAGTATAGTTTAAGGGATTCCTATAACAACATCAAGTGTACTAACATTTCCATTATAGGGCTTCCAGAAAGAGAAGAGAGAGAGAAAAAAAGGAAGAAAATATATTTGATAAAATTATGGATGAAAACTTTCTGAAGCTGATGAAGGAAACAGATTTCCAGGTACAGAATGCACAGAGTCCCAAACAAAATGAATCCAAAGAGACCTACACCAATGTATATCATAATTAAAATGGCAAATGTTAAAGAAAAAAAGAGAATTTTAAGGACAGCAACAGAAAAACAAAGGGTCACATGAAAAGAAACTCCCATAAATCTATTGGCTGATTTTTTTTGCCAAAACTGTGCAGGAAAGAAGGGAATGGCATGATATATATAAAGTGCTGAAATGGAAAAAAAAAAAAAACCCAAAACAAAACAAAAAACTCAACGTAGGATACTCTGCCCAGCAAGGTTATCATTCAGAACTGAAGGAGAGTTAAAGAGCTTCTCAGACAGGCAAAAACTAAGAGTTCATCACTATTAAACAAACATTACAAGAAATATTAAAGGGTCTTCTTTAAGTGAAAAAGAAAAACTACAATAGAAATAAAAAATTATAGAAGAGGAAAAATCCCACTAGTAAAGACAAATATATAGTAAAGACTATGAGTCAACCACTTAAATAAGCTAGTATGAAAGTTAAAAGACAAATATTGTAAAGTCAACTATATCTAAAATAAACAGTTAAGGATAAGCAGGAAGATGTAAAATATGACATCAAAAACACAAAACGTGGGGGAGGGGAGTAAAATATGTAGAACTTTTAGAATAAGTTTCAACTTAAATGACTATCAGTTTAAAACAAGTAGACATTGTTATAAGTCAACATATATGAACTCCATGATAAACATAAATCAAAAATCTACAATACATACACATAAACTAAAGAGAAAGGAAAACAAGCATTACACAAAGAAAATCATGAAACCACAAGGTAAGAGACTAAAAGAAGAAGAAAAGAACAGAGAAGAACTAAAAAACAACGAGAAAACAAGTAACAAAATAGCACTTACACATAACTACCAACAATCACTTGAAAAGTCAATGAACGAAGTGTTCTAGTCACAAGACATAGGTGGCTGATTGGATTAAAGGAAAAGCGCCAACTATATGCTACCAAGAAGAGAATCACTTCAGAGCTAAAGACACTCACAGACTGAAAGCAAGGGGATGGGAAAAATTAATCTATGCAAGTGGAAACAAAAAGAAAGCTGGGGTCCCAATACACATATCAGACAAAGTAGATTTTAAAACAAGTTCTATAATAAAAGACAAACAAGGGCACTAAATAATGATAAAGGGATCAATACAAGAACAGGCTATATCATTCATAAACATATATGCACCTAATATTTGAGCATCAAAATATATATAGCAAATATTAACAGATATAAAGGGAGAAATTGACAATAATAGTAGAGGAGTTTAACATCAGACTTATATCAAAGGACAGATCAATCATCCAGACAGAAAATCAATAAGGAAACAGTGACCTTAAATGTGGTCATTAGATGAGTTAGATTTAATGGATATCTATAGGACTTTCCATGCAAAAAGAGCAGAATACACATTCTTCTCAAGTACACATGGAACATCCTCCAGGATAGATCACATGCTAGACCACAAAACAACGTTTGAGAGGACAGATATTTTGTTGAGCAACTTTTCCAAACACCACTGTACAAAACTGGAAATCATTCACAGGAAGAAGAATGGAAAAATCACAAACATGTGAAGATTAAAAAAATATGCCACACCAAAAAAAAATTAGTCATTAAAGAAATCAAAGGAGAAATCAGAAAATACGTTAAGAAAAATGAAAATAAAAATACAACTTTCCTAAATCTATGGAACATAGTGAAACAGTTGTAAGAGGGAATTTTATAGTGGTACATGCCTACCTCAAGAAACAAGGAAAATTTCAAACAACCTAAACTACCATCAAAAGTCATTAGAAAAAGAAGAAACAAAGCCCTAAGTCAGCAGAAGGAAGGGAATGATAAAGATTAGAGAAGAAATAAATAAAATAGAGACAAAAAACATTAGAAAAGATCAATAAAATGAAGATCTTTTTTTTTGAAAAGATAAACTAAATTGGTAAGCCTTTACCCAGGCTCATTAAGAAAAAAAGACAGAGGACCCAAATAAACAAAATAAGAAATGAAAGATGAGAAATTAAAACTGACATTACAGATATGCAATCATAAGAGAATACTGTAAAAAATTATATGCCAACAAATTGGACAGCCTAGAAGAAATGGATGCATTCTTAGAAACATAAAATCTTCTAAGACCAAATAAGGAAGAAATAGATAATCTGAATAAACCAGTTACTAGTATTCAAATTGAATCAGTAATAAAAAATCTCTCAATAAGTACAAGTTCAGGAATACACTACTTCACAGGGGAATTATGCTAAACATATAAATTTAATGCCTATACTTCTGAAACTTTTCCAAAAATATGAAGAAGAGGGAACACATCCAAATTCATTCTATGAAGCCACCATTACTGTGATACCAAAACCAGAAAAATCACTTAAAAAAAAAAGTTATAGGACAATAGCTCAGGTGTAAAAATTCCTGGCAAAATATTAGCAAAACCCAAATCATCAATATATAAAAAAGGATCATACAGCATGATTAAGAGGGATTTATTTCAGCAATGCAGTGATTCACAATCCACAAGTCAATCAATGTGATACACCATGTTAACCAAATGAAGGAAAATAGTCATATGACAATCTCAGTAGATGCAGAAAAAAAAAACATTTGATAAAATTCAAAATCCATTAATAGTAAAAACTTTTATCAAAGTTGGTATAGAGGGAACATATGTCAACATAATACAGGCCATTTATGACAAACCCACAGTTAACATCATAATAAATGGTGAAAAGCTGAGAGCATTTCCTGTAAAATCAGGAATAAGAGAAGGATGTGCACTTTCACTACTTCTATTCAGCATAATACTGGAAGTACTAGCCACAGAAATCAAAACACTTCCAAATTGGAAAAAATAAAATAAAACTCTGACTATGTGCAGATGACATGCTACTATGTATAAAGAAAACCTTAAAGTCTCCACCAAAAAATTAGAACTAATAAGTAAATTCAGTAAAGTTTCAGGATACAAGTTTAATATACAGAAACACGTGTTTTTCTATACATTAAAAATGGACTATAAGAAAGAGAAAGTGAGCAAAAATAATCCCATTCATAACAAGCAAAAATAATAAAATAGCTAGTAATAAACTTAACCAAGAATGTGAAATATGTTTACTCTGGAAACTATAAGACATTGATGATGGAAATTGAAGATGATACAAATAAGTGGAAAGATAGTTTGTGTTCATAGATTGGAAGAATTGATATTATTAAATTCCCATAATACCCAAAGTAATCTACAGATGCTATGCAATCCCTATCAAAATACCCATGACATTTTTCACATAAATGGAAAAATAATCCTAAAATTTATATAGAATCAGAAAAGACCCCAAGTAGCTAAGACAACCTTGAGAAAGAAGGAGGAAAACTGGAGGTATCAAGTTCTCTGAATTTAGACTATACTATAAAGCTAAAGTAATCAACACAGTATGGTACCAGCACAAAAACAGATATATAGGTCAATGAAACAGCATAGATAGCCCAGAAGTGAATGCATGCTTATATGGTCATCAATATAATAAAGAGATAAGACTATACAATGAAGACAGTCTCTTCAAGAATGGGTGCTGGGAAAATTGGACAGTTACATGCAAGACAATAAATCTGGACTACTTATTCACACCATATGAAAAATAAATTCAAAACAGATTGAAGACTTAAATGTAAGACCCGAAGCCACAAAACTTCTAGAAGAAAAGATAAGCAAAACACTCTGACATAGGTCTTGATAATATCTTTTTGGATCTGTCTCTTCAGTCAAGGGAAACAAAAGCAAAAATAAACAAATGTGATCTAATTAAACTTAAAAGCTTTTGCACTGAAAGGAAACCAACAACAAAATAAAAACACAGCCTACTGAATGAAAGAAAATTTTGCAAATATTATGTCTGATAAGAGGTTAATATGCAAAATATATAAACAGCACATACAACTCAATAACAAAAAAAACAAAAAACTTAATTAAAAAATGAGCAGAAGACCTGAATAGACATTCTTCCAAAGACGATGTACAGATGGCCAACAGACATATGAAAAGTTGCTCAACATCACTAATCATCTTGGGAATGCAAATGAAAATTAACTACAATGAGATATCACCCCACACCTGTCAGAATGGTTATCATCAAAAAGTCAACAAGAGGGGGGACCTTGAAGATGGCGGAAGAGTAAGACGCGGAGATCGCCTTCCTCCCCACGGATACACCAGAACAAATAACAAATGTTGGCAAGAATTTGGAGAAAGGAAACCTAGTACACTGTTGGTGGGGATGTAAATTGAAGCAGCCACTGTGGAAAACAGTATGTAGGTTCCTCAAAAAAGTTAAAAATAGAAGCATTATATAATTCAGCAATTCCACTCCTGGGTATATATCTGAAGAAAACAATGACACTAATTTGGAAAGGTATATGCACCACATGTTCATAGCAGCCTTATTTACAATAGCCAAGATATGGAAGCAACCTAAGTGTCCATCCAGAGATGAATGGGTAATGACGATGTGAGATACACACACACACACACACACACACACAGTGGAATATTACTCAGGCATAAAAAATGAAATTGTGTCATTTGAAACAACATGGACGGACCTGGAGGATATCATGCTTAGTGGAATAAGTCAGACAGCAAAAGACTAATACTGTATGTTTTCACTTATATATGGAATCTAAAAAATAAAACAAGTGAATAAATAAAACAGAAAGAAGCTCAGATATATATAGAGAGAACAAACTACTGGTTATCAGTGGAGCGGGGAAACATGGATGTAGGGCTTTAACAGAGGCAAACTATTAGGTATAAAATTTTAAAAGTATAAGGAAGTAATGTACAGAACAGGAAATATCACCAATATTTTATAATTGCTTTAAATAGAGTATAAGATATTAAAACATTGAATCATTATGTTGTACACACAAAGTAATGTAATACTGTAAATCAAGTACATTCAATTTAAAATATTTTCATAATTCAACTTATTAAAATTAAGATTGAATGACAATCCATAGACATTCTAAAAATTAATCTTAAAACTGATAATATTCCAATTTCAAACTCCAAAATTTTTGTCTGTAATAAAAAGGCAATAATCACCAAGAACACTTTTTAAAAGAATAATGATGGGGTTAATATATAAAATTAATAATTACAATTCTTTTCTTCTTTAATTTTTAAATTTAACTTTTTTATATAGCAGGTTCTTATTAGTCATCCATTTTATACACATTAGTGTATACATGTCAATCCCAATCGCCCAATTCATCACACACACACACACACACACACCGCCCACTGCTTTCCCCCTTTGGTGTCCATAAGATTGTCCTCTAGATCACTGTTTCAAGTTCTGCCCTGCAAACCGGTTCATCCATACCATTTTTCTAGGTTCCACATATATGCATTAATATACAATATTTGTTTTTCTCTTTCTGACTTACTTCACTCTGTATGACAGTCTCTAGATCCATCCACGTCTCTACAAATGACCCAAATTCATTCCTTTTTGTGGCTGATTAATATTCCATTGTATATAGGTACCACATCTTCTTTATCCATTCATCTGTTGATGAACATTTAGGTTGCTTCCATAACCTGGGTAATGTAAATAGTGCTGCCATGAACATTGGGGTGCATGTGTCTTTTTGAATTATGTTTCTCTCTAGGTATATGCCCAGTAGTGGGATTGCTGGTCAAATGGTAATTCTATTTTTAGATTTTAAGGAACCTTCATACTGTTCACCATAGTGGTTGTATCAATTTACATTCCCACCAACAGTGCAAGAGGGTTCCCTTTTCTCCATACCCTCTCCAGCATTTGTTGTTTGTAGATTTACTGATGATGCCCATTCTAACTGGTGTGAGGTGATACCTCATTGTAGTTTTGATTTGCATTTCTCTAATAATTAGTGATGTTGAGCAGCTTCTCATGTTCTTCTTGGCCATCTGTATGTCTACTTTGGAGAAATGTCTATTTAAAATGATTGCTTGATCATTTTTGGATTGGGTTGTTTGTTCTTTTAATATTGAGCTGCATGAGCTGTTTATATATTTTGGAAATTAATCCTTTGTCCATTGATTCATTTGCAAATATTTTCTCATTTGCAAATATTGGGTTGTCTTTTCGTCTTTTCGTCTTGTTTATGGTTTCCTTTGCTGTGCAAGAGCTTTTAAGTTTTATTAGGTCCCATTTGTTTATTTTGTTTTTATTTCCATTACTCTAGGAGGGGATAAATAAGATTTTGTTGTGATTTATGTCAAAGAGTGTTCTTCCTAAGTTTTCCTCTAAGAGTTTTATAGTGTCCAGTCTTATATTTTGGTCTCTATTCCATTTTGTGTTTATATTTGTTTATGGTGTTATGGAGTGTTCTAATTTCATTCTTTTCCCTGCAGCCGTCCAGTTTTCCCAGCACCACTTATTGAAGAGACTGTCTTTTCTGCATTGTATATCCTTGCCTCCTTTGCTATAGATTAGTTGACCATAGGTGCATGGATTTATCTCTGGGCTTTCTATCTTGTTCCATTGATCTATATTTCTTTTTTTGTGTCAGTACCATATTGTCTTGATTACTGTAGCTTTGTAGTATAGGCTGAAGTCAGGGAGTCTGATTCCTGCAGCTCCATTTTTTTCTCTCAAGACTGCTTTGGCTTTTCGGAGTCTTTTGTGTTTCCATACACATTTTAAGATTTTTTGTTCTACTTCCATAAAAAATGCCATTGGTAATTTGATAGGAATTGTATTGAATCTGTAGATTGCTTTGGGTAGTATAATCATTTTCATAATATTGATTCTTCCAACCCAATAACATGGTATATCTCTCCATCTGTTTGTATCATTTTTAATTTCTTTCATCAGTGTCATAGTTTTGTGCATATAGGTCTTTTGTCTCTTTTGGTAGGTTTATTCCTAGGTATTTTATTCTTTTTGTTGCAGTGGTAAATGGGAGTGTTTCTTTAATTTCTCTTTCAGATTTTCATCATTAGTGCATAGGAACACAAGAGACTTCTGTGCATTAATTTTGTATCCTGAAACTTTACCAAATTCATTGATTAGCTCTAGTAGTTTTCTAGTGGCATATTTAGGACTCTTTATGTATAGTATTATGTCAACTGCAAACAGTGACAGTTTTACTTCTTCTTTTCCAATTTGTATTATTTCTCTTTCTTTTTCTCCTCTGATTGCCATGGCTGGGACTTCCAAAACTATGTTGAATAATAGTGGTGAGAGTGGACATCCTTGTCTCGTTCCTGATCTTAGAGGAAATGCTTTCACTTTTTCACCATTGAGAATGATGTTTGCTGTGGGATTGTAATATATGGCCTTTATTATGTTGAGGTAGGTTCCCTCTATGCCCACTTTCTGGAGAGTTTTTATCATAAATAGGTGTTGAATTTTGTCAAAAGCTTTTTCTGCATCTATTGAGATGATCATATGGTTTTTATCCTTCAATTTGTTAATATGGTGTATCACATTGATTGATTTGCATCTATCGAAGAATCCTTGCATCCCTGGGATAAATCCCACCTGATCATGGTGTATAGTTTTAATGTGCTGTTGGCTTGTTTTCTAGTATTTTGTTGTGTATTTTTCATCTATATTCATCACTGATATTGGTCTGTAATTTTCTTTTTTTGTAGTATCTTTGTCTGGTTTTGGTATCAGGGTGATGGTGGCCTCATAGAATGAGTTTGGGAGTGTTCCTTCCTCTGTAAATTTTTGGAAGAGTTTGAGAAGGATGGGTGTTAGCTCTTCTTTAACTGTTTGATAGAATTCACCTGTGAAGTCTTCTGGTTCTGCACTTTGTTTTTTGGAAGATGTTTAATCACAGTTTCAATTTCACTTCTTGTGATTGATCTGTTCATATTTTCTATTTCTTCCTGGTTCAATCTTGGAAGGTTATACCTTTCTAAGAATTTGTCCATTTCTTCCAGGTTGTCCATTTTATTGGCATAGAGTTGCTTGTAGTAGTCTCTTAGGATGCTTTGTATTTCTGCGGTGCCTGTCATAACTTCTGCTTTTTCATATCTAATTTTATTGATTTGAGTCCTCTCCCTATTTTTCTGATGAGACTGGCTAATGGTTTATCAATTTTGTTTATCTTCTCAAAGAACCAGCTTTTAATTTTATTGATCTTTGCTATTGTTTTCTTTTTTCTATTTCATTTATTTCTGCTCTGATCTTTATGATTTCTGTTCTTCTGCTAACTTTGGGTTTTGTTTGTTCTTTCTCTAGTTCTCTTAGTTGTATGGTTAGATTTTTAATTTGAGATATTTCTTGTTTCTTGAGGTAGGCTTGTATAGCTGTAAAGTGCCCTCTTAGAACTGCTTTTGCTGCATCCTATAGGTTTTGGATCATCATGTTTTCATTGTCATTTGTCTCTAGGTAATTTTTTGATTTCTTCAGTGATCTCTTGGATATTTAGTAATGTATTGTTTAGCTTCCATGTGTTTGTGATTTTTACATTTTTTTCCCTGTAATTGATTTCTAATCTTATAGCAGTGTGGTCAGAGAAGATGCTTGAAATGATTTCAGTTTTCTTAAATTTACTGAGTCTTGATTTGTGACCCAAGATGTGACCTATCCTGGACAATGTTCCACATACACTTGAGAAGAAAGTGTAATCTGCTGTTTTTGGAATGTTCTATAAATATCAATTAAATCTATCTGGTCTCTTGTGTCATTAAATCTTATGTTTCCTTATTAATTTTCTGTTTTGATGATGTGTCCATTGGTGTAAGTGAGGTGTTAAAGTCCCCCACTATTATTGTGTTACTGTCAATTTCCACTTTTAGAGTTGTTAGCAGTTGCCTTATGTATTGAGTTGTTCCTATGTTGGGTGCATATATATTTATGATTGTTATATCTTCTTTGATTGATCCCTTGATCATTATGTAGTGTCCTCCTTTGTCTCTTGTAACATTCTTTATTTTAAAGTCTATTTTTTCCTGTATGAGTGTTGCTACTCCAACTTTATTTTGATTTCCATTTGCATGGAATATCTTTTTCCACCCCATCACTTTCAGTGTGTATGTGTCCCTACATCTGCAGTGGGTGTCTTGTGGACAGTATATATATGGGTCTTGTGTTTGTATCCATTCGGTAGGCCTGTGTCTTTTGGTTGGAATATTTATTCCATTCACATTTAAGGTAATTATCAATATGTATGTTCTTATTATCATTTTCTTAATTGTTTTGGGTTTGTTTTTGTAGGTCTTTTCTTCTCTGGTATTTCCCACTTAGAGAAGTTCCTTTAGCATTTGTTGTAGAACTGGTTTGGTGGTGCTGAATTCTCTTAGCTTTCGCTTGTCTGTAAACCTTTTGATTTCTCTGTCGAATCTGAATGAGATCCTTGCCGGGTAGAGTAATCTTGGTTGTAAGTTCTTCCCTTTCATCACTTTAAGTATATCATGCCACTCCCTTCTGGCTTGTAGAGTTTCTGATGAGAAATCAGCTGTTAACTTTATGGGAGTTTCCTTATATGTTATTTGTCATTTTTCCCTTGCTGCTTTCAATAATTTTTCTTTGTCTTTAATTTTTGTCAATTTGATTACTATGTGTCTCAGCATGTTTCTCCTTGGGTTTATCCTATATGGGACTCTCTGCACTTCCTGGACTTGGGTGGCTCTTTCCTTTCCCATGTTAGGGAAATTTTCAACTATAATCTCTTCAAATATTTAATATTTTCTCAGGTCCTTTCTATCTCTCTTCCTCCTCTGGCACCCCTATAACAAGAATGTTGTTGTGTTTAATGTTGTCCCAGAGGTCTCTTAGGCTGTCTTCATTTCTTTTCATTATTTTCTCTTTATTCTTTTCTGCAGAGGTAAATTCCATCCTTCTGTCTTCCAGGTCACTTATCCGTTCTGCTTCCGTTATTCTGCTCTTGATTCCTTCTTGTGTTTTTTTCATTTCAATTATTGTATTGTTCATCTCTGTTTGTTTGTTCTTTAATCCTTCTATGTCTTTGATGAACATTTCTTGTATCTTCTTGATCTTTTATTCCATTCTTTTTCCAAGATCCTGGATCATCTTCACTATCAATTATTCTGAATTCTTTTTCTGGAAACTTGCCTATCTCCATTTCATTTAGTTGTTTTTCTGGGGTTTTATCTTGTTCCTTCATCTGGTACATAGCCCTCTGCCTTTTCATCTTGTCTTTCTGTGAATGTGTTTTTTGTTCCACAGGCTGCAGGATTGTGGTTCTTCTTGCTTCTGCTGTCTGTCCTGTTGTGGATGAGGCTATCAAAGAGGATTGTGGAAGTTTCCTGCTGGGAGGGACTAGTGGTGGGTAGAGCTGGCTGTTGCTCTGGTGGGAAGTGCTCAGTAAAACTTTAATTTGCTTGTCTGCTGATGGGTTGGGCTGGGTCCCCTCCCTGTTGGTTGTTTGGCTTGAGGTCACCCACCACTGGAGCCTGCCCAGGCTCTTTGGTGGGGCTAATGGCAGATTCTGGGAATGCTTACTTCAAGGAGTACTTCCTAGAACTTCTGCCACCAGTGTCCTTGTCTTCATGGGGGGACAGAACCACCCCTACCTCTGCAGGAGACCCACCAACACTAGAAGGTAAGTCTGGTTCAGTCTCTATGGGGTCACTGCTCCTTCCACTGGGTCCTGATGCTTACATTACTTTGTGTGTGCCCTCCAAGAGTGGAGTCCCTGTTTCCCCCAGTCCTGTCAAAGTCCTGCAATCAAATCCCACTAACCTTCAAAGTCTGATTCTCTAGGAATTCCTCCTCCTGTTGCTAGACCCACAGGTTCAGAAGTCTGATGTGGGGCTCAGAACCTTCACTGCAGTGGGTGGACTTCTGTGGTATAAGTGTTCTCCAGTCTATGAGTCACCCACTCAGCAGTTATGGGATTTGATTTTATTGTGATTGTGCCCCTCCTACCATCTCATGTGGCTTCTTCTTTGACTTTTGATGTGGGATATCTTTTTTGGTGAGTTCCAGTGTCTTCCTGTTGATGACTGTTCATCAGTTAGTTGTGATTCCAGTGTTCTCACAAGAGAGAGTGAGAGCACATCATTCTACTCTGCCATCTTGATCCAATCTTCCATGAATTTCTAAGGAGAATGCAATTCAGGTAAACCCATTTAATCAGCATCTATTTTGTGTCAGGCTGTTTACTAGGCATCTTACATTTATATATTGTGCTTAAAGAAGACAAAAAAATTCCGGTTGAAGCTGATATTTTCTTTCTCCAAGAGATTAAAAGAGCCAGCTGTTGATCTTAAGCACATTATCTTATTCCAATAAGCCAATAAACACAATTCTAAAAACTGTATGCTTCTGGTGCCCAAAGAGATCAATGAGATGAAAAAAAAAATTAGAAAAAGATACGTTTGTGTGTATGTCCCAATTTCATTGCACAGTAAGATATTAACCAGTTTTGTATATAATTCTGCCATCTTATTACAGCATCCTTTTTCCAATGACTCTTTATGTTGTTAGCTTAAAGAGAGACATACAACCTAAAAGTTGTGAGTTAAGTTTTATTCAGGGTCCTCCTGATGACTATAGCTTGGGAGACAACTTCTCAGTTGCTCTGAGAAGCTGTTGCAAAGAGGTAGAGGAGGAATCAGTAAATACATATGAATTTTTTGACTAGGAAATACATGTAGTCAGTCATACATCTTGGTAAAAGGTTACTGCTAATCACAAAGAATAGTTATGTCAAGTTAATTATATTAGTGCTTTTCTATGTTTGGGAAGATGTAAGAATCTGGGTTTCATTGGGTTAATATGTATCTTAGCTCTCTAAGTGACCCTATATCCAAAATACAGAATGTTTCATTTCTGTTTCTTCCATCCTGAATTCCCCTCAGGTCATACTGTTGTTGGGCGAGATCAGTGGGTGTGATTTTAACCCTTCGTGTAAATGAATGATGAAGGAAAATCTTTGCTCTTTTTGTTTATAATACTAAACACCTATTCTTTGAACCAGCCTTACCATTTTGCTGGTTGTCTCAATAATTATTAAGCAAATATTTGGAATGGGCTTGCTCCATATTTATAATGAGTCTTGTTTTTAACTTTTAAAATTCTCTTTTGACACTAGGTGTATTTTCAGAACAGTGAGGAGACTAGGCTGGTGGGAGCTTAAAGAGGAGAGGAAGCAGGCAGTGACATCAGAGAGTTATCAGAGGAGGAGAGAGGGGCAGATTGTGAAGGACTTTGTTGGCTTTGGAAGATTTTGTACTTTTACTCTAAAGGATGTGGAAAACCATGGAAAATTTTTGAACAAAGTTATGCTAAAGTCATGCTGGATTGGGTTTTATGGCATAGTTTTTATATACAACAACCCAAAGGCACAAACCATACAGGAAGAAATATGCCATTTTAACTACATAAAAATTAAGGTCTTCAGTGGGCAAAATGTCATAAATGGTGGTTAAAGGCAGACATGATGCAACAGATTTTAAATGTGCCTGCACAGTTTGGCTTACCCAGGTGCTTTCCTATGATTGCCATAAGAAGATCACACCCAGGCTCTGGGTGCTGAGTTTCAGTGATCCCAGAATGATAAAGTCCCAGAAGCAAATTTGAATCTAAATAGCTTTCTGTGGAGGAGAATAGCCCAGCTAAATCCAACTGAGTGACAGCTGATGCATGATCTGTAAATGAGGAAAATAAATATTTGCTATTTTAAGTATCTCAGATTTTTAAGTTGTTTGTTATACAGCTTTTCCACATCAGAACTAATACATGCTAAATCCTCAAAGTGTTAAATGAAAGAGACATAGACCTGTCTCTTCACAAGCCCCCTCCAAAATGTCAGCCCTCAATTTTACTGCTACAACAATATGGAGAAGGGGAGGAAGCAAACTCAAGAGACTGGAACTCCTAAGGAAAAAAAGCTTTATTTCCATAACGATGCCCCAATAAATTCCCATTAATAATGATATTATTTAACATCTATTTAAGACACACTATTTTACAGAAGTTATTTTCAGCTGGTAGCATGGGATTAAAAATAACAAACTCTAAAGCATACTATCTAAGATCAAATTTCATCTCTGTTTATTAGTTATACAGGCTAGGTAGTTAACATTTCTGAGCATCAGCTTCCTCATGTGTAAAATTTGGATGAGAGATTATAGTTCTCATCATGGGACTGTTTTGAGGGTTACATGAATTAATATACATAAGATACATAGAACAATGGCACATAGTGGTAATTATTATTACTATTACTATTACTACTACTACTATTATTATATGTATAGATTTGTTTAATCTTTAAAACAACCCAATGAGGTAGTTACAATTTTTCTTGTTGCCTAAGCTTGCTTTGAACGGAAAAGTAGCATAACAAAGGAGTTAAAGGTAAGAGTTTTAGTACTAACCTTTCTCTCTATCATTTGCTTGATTGTGATCTCTTGCAAAATACTTAAACTCATTGTGCCTAAAGTTTGTTTTTTTCTTTTTAATCTTTAAAATGGGTATCACAATAATAATACCTGTCTTTGGAGATAATAAATGTTTGTGTATTGGAGGGCGGCTGGGAGGAAGTTTGGTGGTGGTGAGAAAGTCCTTAAAGGAGCTCCCCAAAACCCCTAAACCTTAATATATATATATATATATATATATATATAAAGAAAGATGTAGGGCTTACATATTTGGTGAAAGTAGTAAGAAGATTAAAAATATCATTTAGGAAGATGCTATTTTCAACTTTGTGTGTGTGTGTGTATATATATATATATATATATATATCAACATGGATGAAACTCAAAAACACACTGAGTGAAGAAGCCAGAAAGAGTCATACATCTCATATGATTCAATGTGTATAAAGTTCAGTGCAGTCAATTAAAAGCTACAGTGACAAAATGAAAATGGTGATGTACTCTGGTGGGTTTGGGGGGACTGGGCATGTAGGTGGTACAGGGGATTTCGTTGGAAAGGAAAACAAGAAAACATTCTGGGGGATGGAGTAGTCTATATTTTGCCACAGGAACTATCAAAGTCCTCACTATATACATTTGTCAAATCACTTAAAATTTTATCTCATGTATATTTATCTCAGTTTTAAAAGAAAAAGAGCAAGGATCTTAAAAAGATTTATACAGCATACCTCAGCAATTTCAATACTGGGAGTTTATATTAAGTGGTAAAAATGTGTAAAACTAGACCTTAACAGACATCTCACCCAAGAAGATATACAGATGTCAAATAAGAATATGAAAAGATACTCCACATCATATGTCATCAGAGAAATAAATTAAAAAATGAGATACCATTAAAAAAAACATTAGAATGGCTAAAATCCAAAACTGACAACACCAAATGTTTGCAAGGTTGTGGAGCAACAGAAACTCTCATTCATTGCTGGTGGAATGGAAAATGACACTTTGGTGGACAGTGTGGCAGTTAAAAAAACTAAACATATATAACCATATGATGCAGCAAGTGAGTTCCTTGGTATTTACCCAAAGGAGTTGAGAACTTATGTCCACACAAAAACCTGCATTTGGATGTTTATGGTAGCTTTATTCAAAAGTGCCAAAATCCAGAAGCAGTAGATGAATGGGTAAATAAAACTGTGGTACATATAGACAATGAACTATTATTTAGCACAAAAAAGATATGAGCTATCAAGCCTTAAAAAGAAATGAAGGAAACTTAAATGCTTTGACTTATACCATTAAGTGTACACTTAATTGTACACTTTCACATAGTAAGTGAAAGAAACCAAGCCTCAAAGGCTACGTGCTATATCATTACAACTATATGACATCCTGGAAAAGGGAAAACTATAAAGACAGTAAAAGATCAGTGGTTACCAGGGGTTGGGGTAGGGGGAAGGAATAAATAGGCAGAGCACAGAGGATTCTTAAGGCAGTGAAAATACTCTGTATGATACTATAATGATTGTGTAACTGAGCAGGACCCTATGGGGCCTTCCCAGCGAGACTGTTCCTTCATATCCTCTGCTTTATCTCCTCTCTGAAGTGCTTAGTTAATAGTATCTGATGCACATTTCCCGAGTTGTTCTACAGATGTGAAAACCCCCACCAAATGGAAGATGTTAATTACTTGATGACCATGAGCACTTAGCCTCCAGGCCTCCAGGAGCCTAAGGATTGATAACGTTAACCTCTGTGACACTGCCTTGTTTCCTCACCATCAAACAATCAGAAAATTGTGCACAAGCTGATCACATACTCTGCAGCTCCCTCCCCCACCTGGCCTTTAAAAATGCTTTGCTGAAACCCATTGGGAAGTTCAAAGATTTGGGGGCATGAGCCACTTGTCTCCTTGCCTGGCTCTGTAATAAATCTTTCTCTGCCCCAAACTCTGATGTTTCAGTATTATTTGGCCTCCGAGTGCTTTGGGCACAGGAACTTCCATTCAATAATAACTAGGTGTCATTATACATTTGTCCAAACCTATAGCATGTACAATACCAAGAGTGAACCCTAAAGTAACTATGGACTTTGGGTGATTATGATGTGTCAGTTTAGGTTCATCCTTGGTAACAAATATACCACTTACGTAAGGGTTATTGATAGTGGGGAATGCAATACATACATAAGCCAGGGGATATAAAGGAAATCTCAATTTTGTTGTGAACCTAAACCTGCTCTTAAAAAGCCTTTTAGGGTCTTCCCTGGTGGCACAGTGGTTGAGAGTCCGCCTGCCGATGCAGGGGATACGGGTTCATGCCCCGATCCAGGAAGATCCCACGTGCAGTGGAGCGGCTGGGCCCGTGAGCCATGGCCAATGAGCCTGCGCTTCCGGAGCCTGTGCTCTGCAACGGGAGAGGCCACAACAGTAAGAGGCCCGCGTACGGCAAAAAAAAAGCCTTTTAAAAATGTATATACTAATAATTATTGAGGATAAGCAAGCATACATATCTAACTGCATGTTACATGGTAAACTATTCCAACGAGGAAACTGGAGAACACCCTTCTCTCATTTATAGACATAATTTCACAGTATTCTAAAACAGTTTAGCTTGAATAACAAAATAATGCCCTAAAGATTTTTGGTTTGTTTTTTCTAGCTATTTATTTTAGAATATCTTTGACATTTCTCCAACATTTTCCTCCTTTTCTAAAGCACATTAAGGCTCTTTGATAAAACCAAGATCTTCCAGAATATGTAAACTTAAATAGCTTAGAATCTTCAAAAATAAAATGCCCAGTGAAACTACTCTCTATGATACTGTAATGATGTATATCGGTCATATAATTGTTTAAATACATAGAATGTACAATACCAAGAGTGAAACAATGTAAACTATGGGTGATAATAATGTGTCAATGTAGGATCATCAATTATTAAAAAAGAAATACTACTCTGGTGGGGGATGTTGACAATGGCAGAGGTTATGCCCATGTGGTGATAAAGTATATATGGAAAATATCTATACCTTTGGCTCAATTTTGCTGTGATCCTAAAACTACTCTAAACATAAAGTTTATTATATTTTTAAATTAAAAATAAAGTAAAATACCTATCTTAACTCCAAAGAGTGGGATAATTGGAAATGTTTAGAATTTGAATAGTCAGACTACTTAGAGTTCATATCACCAAAAAGGCAAGTTCTGGAAAGATAAAATAGCAAAATTTTTTGGCTAAACACTAGAAAGAAAGAGATTTCTGTGATCTCCATAAACTGTAATCTCCATATGCTCCCTTAGGCAAGCTTTGTTTGCTCACTCCTTTGTAACTGAGAGGCAACATTGTATCTCTTTCTACTTTTCATTGGTTATCTAGGGCTCAAAAGGCCATCATATCTAGGGAGAAAATGTTGTACAGGTAAATATGTATGAAAATATTTATTTTATCATTGTCTAAAGCAATTAAACATTTGAAGAAGTCTAAACATCTGTAACACTGTGATAATTTTCTTAATAAATTGTGGTCCATGAAATTAAATATCATGGAAACACACATTTGGAAAACAACCTCAGTTTGTGCCCTACTAATAATGTGACCTTGAAAAAAATCTAAGCCTCAGCTTCCCCACATGTAAAATGGGGACATTAATAATTCCTATGTCAAAGAGTCAGTGAAGGGCTTTCCTGGTGGTGCAGTGGTTGAGAGTCCGCCTGCCGATGCAGGGGACGCAGGTTCGTGCCGCGGTTCGGGAGGATCCTGCATGCCACGGAGTGGCTGGGCCCGTGGGCCATGGCCGCTGAGCCTGCACGTCCGGAGCCTGTGCTCCGCAACGGGAGAGGCCATAGCGGTGAGAGGTCCGCGTACCACACACACACAAAAAAAAGAGTTGTTGAAAAAATAGAATTAGTTAACATTTACAAAGAAATTAGAACAATGTTCAGCAAAGAGATAAATCTATTTAAGCATTACTTATCATTATTTTAGAAATTTATTTTATAAGAAATAACATGAATAGAGAGAAAAAGAAATACAGAAATACATTAACATTTTCACATTGCTTTTGGGTAGAGTATTTAATAATGATCCTTAATTCCCTCTTTATTTCTGTCACTATTTTAAAATGTTTTTAACCACAAATATTTACTGGGGAACAAAAATGGTAAGATTCGAAAAATATTTTCACAATTATTTCTTACACTAATAATATGGTTTTATATGTTCTGGGAAAGAAAATAAATTCAAATACTGTAAATTAATCATAAATGATGTTAATATTGAATAGACAGATGAAGAAAATCAGATTATATCTTGGAAACCAAGAACTTTGCTTCCAACTCTGTCTTGAGATATTCTGTAACATTTATTTTTCTAAGCTTTTAAAAAAACTTTTGGCCTTAACTGACTGTTATTATATATGTAGGCATTCATTCAATGAAAATTTATTGAATGTCTACTTGAAAGACAATGTGAATGTTACAAACATGAAACACAACAACTTTTTCCTTTCTTATAATTAAGTAATAACTTTATGTGTACTAATCAGTCTCCATAAGATCCAGTGGAAAGTATGCATGCACATTTCTCTCAGTTATAGTAATATATCTATTAAAAGATCTAATCTTGTATTTAACAAATATTTAGTATACCTTTGACCCTCAAACAGAGGGGAGTGGTTGGGGTGCTGACCGTCCATACAGTCAAAAATCCAGTTATAACTTATAGTTGGCCTTCTGTATCCTTGGTTCCACAAACAAGAATTAAAACCAACCTCGATGGTGTATTTACTATGTGCATACAAGTGGACCCACATGCAGTTCAAACTCCTGGTGTTCAAGTGTCAACTGTATATCTACTGGGCCCAAGGCACTGTAGTAGACACTAGGAAGATGATGGAATAGAACAGACACGATTCAAGCTCCCACAGAGTTTACAGGTACAGGGGAGAGCCAACATCAAACAAATGAAGAGAAAAAACATTTTGTAATTACAAATTGTGGTATATGTTATGAAGGAAAAGAACAGGGTGCACTAAAAGAATGAAACAATTTTGGGAGTAAAAGAATATGTAGGGATTAGCCAGGTGAAATTAGTAGAGAAAGTATTCCAGGAAGAAAAAAAAACAAAACAAAACAAAAAACAGCATGATGTACTTGAAGAACTAAAAGAAGTAGAGTATGGCTAAGTATAGTTAAGTTGGAGATAAGCATTAGATGAAATGGAGATGTAAGTGCAAATCTGTTTCACAAAGGGGTTTTAGATAAGACTTGATGATGAATTTAATGCTGAGGAGGAACAAAGATGTTCAGAATGGCAGCTATATGTCTTGAATAATTGAAATGATCGTGATGCAATTAAATGAGATGAGAAAAACTGGACAAGGAGAAATTTCAAGGATGAGATTAAGAATTCAATTAAGACAAACTAAATAGGCAATTAGAAACACAAGACTACATCTCCAGGTGAGATCTGAGCTAGAAACATAAATTACATAGGATATTATAATAGAATTGAAAGTCATATCGTGGACTCCAAAATCATCCCCCAGGTCCCAGAATTACTGACTAGAATATAGAGAATGCTTCTTAGAAAATGAGAGTAGTTACCTTGTCTTGTCAACTCAAAGGACTTGTTTTCTCTATTCACCTGATATTTTTGTTTCCCAAAACAGATTGCAAGTAATATGTATAGACCATGTGTGTTGGGCACAGTTTGTGCCGAGCCAAAGGCACCAGAGCTCCTATCAGACTCATTGTCATTAACAACTCAAACAGCATAAGATTGTATGTATTTATTCTGTCAATAACAGGAAAATGCTGAATGAAAATAAAAACTAACATAAAAATAGAATCAGAGGACAAATAATGTCTATTAGTGTGTCAAGAATGATTATATAAACCCTATTACAAGTCAAAGAATATGGTTTTATTATGGCTGATCTGTTATGACTCCACTACCCAGATATTTAAATTTTACCTTCTCCTTCATGGTATCTGTTGTTATACTCGATAACTAGCAGTAAAGATGTTAATAAGTATAGTCAAAGTACATCACTTGGGCTTCCCTTGTGGCGCAGTGGTTGAGAGTCTGCCTGTCGATGCAGAGGACACGGGTTCGTGCCCCGGTCCGGGAAGATCCCACATGCTGCGGAGCGGCTAAGCCCGTGAGGCATGGCTACTGAGCCTGCGTGTCCAAAGCCTGTGCTCCGCAACGGGAGAGGCCACAACAGCGAGAGGCCCACATACTGCAAACAAACAAACAACAAAACAACAACAAAGTACGTCACTTAGTGTATCTGCAAATTTAGTGCAAAGAATAGTGAGAAACTTGGGTTTTTCAGATTTCAGAAAATGCCTAACAATTTGACTATGTGGACCAATTCTAATTACATTCTAATAAGGCTAAATTTAAGACTTAGTATTTTATAATGCTACATGATTCTTATTGTGGATTATATATTTTCCCTCCATCATCTCTTAGGTTAATTGTGTTGTCAAGAATGTCAGTTCTAAAACTGTAAAGGGATATTTGCCATTAGAAAATATACTAATCAATTATGTCAGAGATCTTCCATTCAACCTTGCCTATCAATGTGTACATCCTGAAACAAATCTATTTCTCTGTTACAATATATTGTAGCCATTTTATCCATAACAAAGGCATTCAAAAAGACTCTGGTTGGCTGAACGAATACAATTTCCCATGTCAAGGATTTACAATTTCATTATAAAAATTAACTTCTGGCTGACTCTAGCTAGATGCTCTCAGAATCAGAAAGACTTACCATTTATGGGTACTTATCATTTTAAATACATTAATTTTACAAAATTTCAAATTGACCAAAGTCAGGATAGTAGTTCATATAATAGAATTTGCAAAGTTGCTCTAATTAATATTCTTTCTGGATAATTTTGTCATCCTCACAGTGATGTGAGATAATATTGCCCAACTCTAATAGGCACTAAATATCAAGGTAAGGTGAATGAAACAAGGATGGATTCTGGGGAATTCTAGGGAAACAAGACAATGGGGAGTGGGGCTGGTAAATGGGATCAAAAAGAACAAATAATAGCACAGAGCTTCAAGGAAGAAAAGTAATATAAATCCACAGTTCATACTTGTATAGATACCAGTATAATATAGGTGTGAATACCAGTTAAATTTTTAATCACTAAACACTCAATTAAATACCTCGGGCAGGGAGAGTTTACTTTAGCCCAAATATGATAGTCCTGTTCCCTTTGGCTAAGAATTGGTTTGGTGTGGACATATGATAAAACGTTGACCAATGAAATGTGAGGTTGTCTGCTAGAGGGATTCTGGGAAGACTTTTCTCACTTTAAAAAAGATAAATCAAATGGGATCATTTTGCCTGTAAGGTTGACACCTATTGATAATGTGTGGAGTTTCAGCAACAATGTTGGAATCTTGAAGGAGTCCACTCAAGAACTAACATGCTAAAGATTGTCAAGAAGAAAGAGAAATAGTCAACGATTCATAATGACATAACCATGTCATTGAGTTAGCCAGACCTGGATCTACCCTTGATATGTGAACCCACAATACTGTCTGTTATGTGAGATAATAAATGTCCTTAAGCTAATTAAAATTCTTCCAACTTTTTTTACTATGAAAGGAGATAGAGATAGTGTAGTAGTGATAGAAAGATGGGAGGTTGAAATAAAATGTTTGTTATCCTTTGCTATGTAACAAATTATCCTAAACAAAGCTTAAAATAATGAACATTTATTATCACACATAATTCCTGAGTCTCAGGACTCTTGGAACTGTTGAGCTGGGTGGTAGTAACAGGATCTCTCATGAGGTTGCAGTCAAACAGTCTGTCTGGGATGCAATCTCTAAAGAGTTTACTGGGACTGGAAGTTCAGCTTCCAAGCTTACTCATGTAACATTATACAGGATGCTTCATTTCCTCACCACATGAATGTCACCACGGGACTGGTCACAACATGGCTACCCCCAGGCAAGTGAACCAAGGAAAAAGATAGAGAGAGCAAGAGAGCAAGTAAGAGGGAGCCTGCACTCAAAATGGAAGATGCATTCATTTTATAACCTTATCTTGTAAGTGACATACCATCACTTTTGCTGAATTCTATTTGTTAGGAGCAAGTTGCTAAATCCAGCACACACTTAAGGGGAAAGGAATTAACCTCCATTCTGAAGAAAGAAATATATTAAAAAAACAAAAACCAAACGAAAAAACGTTGTGGACATATGTTTTAGAAACAAGTGGGCTATATTCTCAATCTAAAGAGATTTGAAAATATTTAAATACAGATAGAAAGTACCTAGCAGAGATAAAATGGTGGATATTTCTGTGTATTAGCATCTACTTCCTCTGTGTGTTCAGTAGTAAGATCATTCGCTAAAGGTGTTTTGGTAGGTGGTAGATTTAATGCTATAAGTTAAATGAAAAGAAATGAAATGGTGATTTAGGGAAACAGTACAGAGCACTAAATCTAGAGACATAGATAAGAATGATTTAAAGCTATAAAATAATTCTAAATTATGCAGATAATTCTACATAGCTTGTATGAATACCTCGATAAAATAGATATGTTTCTATGAAAATGAAGATTACTATAGTTGTCACCAGAGAAATTAGAAATCCTAGTTTTAAGGTTTTCCAGGAATGAATCAAACACACACACAACAGCACTGCATACAAAAGAGTTGACTATAGAATTCCTTCAATATTTATGAAACTATAAAATTCACTTTATATATAAACTCTTACAGAGCTTATAAAAATAGTTTTCTTAAATAATTTTTATTGGAGTATAGTTGACTCCAAAATTACCCTGGAAATTATGAGTGAGACTCTTTACAAAGGCACAATCATACTAAAGATCACAGCCATCATTCTCCAAACTCCACTCTGGCCACCACTTGCAGGCATTTAACAGGGGTGTTTAATATCCTCTCTAAAATATTGGGCAGGAAGAACAAACATCCTAGCATGTCTGCACCGTGCACCTAGTGTCTCACAATTGAAAAGTAGCTGGAGCTCACCCTGCTGATGGCTTTGCCATTTTTTTCTTTTTTTTTAACCTTTTATTAAGAGTCCCATCTCTTTTAAGAACTGGGATATATTTTTTGAGGGAAATAAACTATAGGAAAATTCAACTGACGGAGATCATACTGTACTTGACTCTTCTGTTCTTTGCTACATTTATTTGTTGAGACAAACGTCTGTTCTTAGCCTTTTTTTAATGGCTCTGTTAAATATAATGGACACACAGTAAACTGCATATACTTGAAGGACACAATTTAAGTTCTGAAATATGCATATACCCATGGAACTGCCAACACAATCAAGAAAAGGAACATGTCCATCACGTGCAAGTGTTTTTATGCCTCATTCATAAAGCCCCTTTTTTTCCTTCACATTCCACCCCTCCACATCCCCAAGTGACCACTGATATGCTTTCTATCATTATAGATGTGTTTGCATGTTTCTAGAAATTTATATAAATGGCTTCACACAGTGAGGACTCGTTTATCTGGCTTCTTTCACTCAGTGTAATTATTTTGAGAGTAATTCATATTTTTATGGGTATCAATAGTTTATTACTTTGTTTTGTGGAGTAGTGTTTCACTGTATGAGTATACCACAGTATGTTTATTCATTCACCTGTTGATGGGTGCTCGAGGTTGTTACAATTCTGTCTATTAAAAATAAAGATGTTATGATGATCCATGTACAAGTCTTTGTATGAACATATGCTTTCATTTTCTTGCATAAATATCTAGGTGCAGAAAGGCTGGATCATGTGGTAGGTGTATGCTCAACTTATAAAGAAACAGCCAAACTGTTGACTGAAGTGACTGTACCATTTTCCTTCCTACTAGTGGTGTAAAAGACTTCCAGTTCTTACACTGCCACACCAGTACTTGGTGTGATTGGACTTTTCTTTTCCTTTTTTTTTAAAGAACTTTGCATTACATTTAATGAAAGTTTAGGGAGATCTTTGTGGTACATTAGTAAAGTTATTTGGGGAAACTTTAGCCATGTACATTGTGTTGGAGAAGCACCAAGAGTTCAAGAATTCTCAAAATTTGAGTACACAGTTGCCTTACATGTAGGTATGGCAGCAGCCATGTACATAACAAAGCTTTGGAGGATTTTGTATTAGTCAGCTTTTGCTGTGATAATGCTTTGGAACAAATCACCCCAAAACTCAGTTACAAAAACAATAATTTATTTTTCTTGGACCTATGGGCTAGCTGCAGCGGCTCTCTTTTAGACCTCTAGATGGCTGGTTTTGCTCTGTGTTTTGGGTCAGTTTGAGGTCTGTCCCACACATCTTCCTCTGGAGCCCAACTGTGAGGCCGCAGCTCCCAGGCCCTGTCTTCTCACAAAACTCACTGAAACATAAGAGATGAGCCCAACTGCACAAGCCCATTTAAGGCCTCTGTGGATCATTTAAGGCCATCATGTCTGCTCACACTTCATTGCCCAAAACATGTCAGAGATCTAAGTTGTATTTAGAATATGTGTATTTGTTTAAAGCTGGGTGCTCTCACAGAAGAATATTGCATTTTGGACAGTGTTACCTTAGCATTTTCATTGTCATTTGCAAATGTGATAAATGTCGTGTGCACTTTTTCACCTTTGAGCACCTTTTGAAATTGTGGGACCATTTCTATGGGAAAAGAGAAAGGTACACTTTAGAACTCAACTCTAGTTATGTCATTGTTGGGAGAAGACTTAATGAGATAAGGTCAATACAAATGAAATATTTGGGATTCACATATTCATCATTAACATCAGCATTCTACAGAATATTCCTGGAGAATTGTGATGCTAGCTTTAGGTGATTTCTATCATAAATCATTAGAATTTGACAAAGCCACCTCAGTAAAACATGGATCATACAGTACATCACATTTTAGTTTTTCCTACCAGTCCACAACTTATCATCAGCATTGTACCATAACACAGAAACAGAAACCGAAACCTAGTGTTGTTTGTGGTAGTTTCTTATGATCCTTTGTATTTCTGTGGTGTCTGTTTTAACTTCTTCTTTTTCATTTCTAATTTTATTGATTTGAATCCTCTCCCTTCTTTCTTGATCAATCTGGCTAAAAGTTTATCAATTTTGTTTATCTTCTCAAAGAACCAGCTTTTAGTTTCTTGATTTTTTGATACTGTTTTCTTCATTTTTACTTTATTTCTGCACTGATATTTATGATTTCTTTCCTTTTAGTAACACTGGGTTTTGTTTGTTCTTCTTACTCTGGTTGCTTTAGGTTGTTTATCTTAGACTTTCTTCTTTCTTGAGATAAGATTACATTGCTATAAACTTCCCTGTTAGAACTGCTTTTTCTATGTCCCTTACGTTTTAGTAAGGGACATAGAAAGTAAACAGTCAGTATTTCAAAGTCTATTTTGTCTGATATGAATATTATTATTCCAGCTTTCTTTTAATTTCCACTTACATGGAATATCTTTTTCCATCCCCTCACTTTCAGTCTGTATGTGTCCCTAGGTCTGAATTGGGTCTCTTGTAGACAGCATATATATGGGTTTTGTTTTTGTATTCATTAAGCCAGTCTATGTCTTTTGGTTGGATCATTTAATCCATTTACATATAAGGTAATTATTGATATGTATGTTCCTATTGCCATTTTCTTAATTGTTTTGGGTTTGTTTTTGTAGTTCTTTTTTCCCCTTCCTTTTTTGTTCTCTTCTTTATGTTTCCTGCCTAGAGAAGTTCCTTTAGCATTTGTTGTAAAGCTGGTTTGATGGTGCTGAATTCTCTTAGCCTTTGTTTAGTCTGTAAAGATTTTTATTTCTCTGTCAATTCTGAACGAGAGCCATGGTGCATAAAGTATTCTTCATTGTAGGTTTTTCCCTTTCATCACTCTAAATATATTGTGCCCCTCCTTCTGGCCTGAAGAATTTCTGCTGAAAAATCAGCTGATAACCTTATCGGGATTCCTTCTATGTATTTGTTAATTTTCCCTTGCTGCTTTTAATATTTTTCCTTTGTATTTATTTTTTGTTAGTTTGATTAATATGTGGCTTGGTGTGTTCCTCCTTGTGTTTATCCTGTATGAGACTCTCTGCACTTCCTGGACATGAGTGACTGTTTCCTTTCCCATGTTAGGGAAGTTTTTGCCTATGATCTCTTCAAATATTTTCTCAGTCCCTTTATCTTTTATTCTTCTCTGGAACCCCCATAATTCAAATGTTGGTGCATTTAATGTTTTCCCAAATGTCTCTGAGACTGTCCTCATTTCTTTTCATTCTTTTTTCTTTATTCTGTTCTGTGGCAGAGATTTCCACCATTCTGTCTTCCAGGTGACTTATCCATTCTTCTGTCTCAGTTATTCTGCCACTGATTCCTTCTAGTGTATTTTTCATTTTAATTATTGTCTTGTTCATCTCTGTTTGTTCTTTAGTTCTTCTAGGTCTTTTTAAAACATTTCTTGTATCTTTTTGATCTGTGCCTCCATTCTTTTTCTGTAATCTTGGATCATCTTTACTTGCCTTACTCTGAATTCTTTTTCAGGTAGATTGCCTATCTCCTCTTCATTTAGTTGTTCTTGTAGGTTTTCATCTTTCTCCTTCACCTGAAATATATTTCTTTGTCATCTCATTTTGTCTAACTTCTGTGTTTGTGGTCTCCTCTCTACAGGCTGCAGGATTTTAGTTCCTCTTGCTTCTGGTGTCTGCCCCCTGGTGGGTGAAGCTGGTCCAGAGGCTTGTGCTGTTATCCCTTTGATAAGGGTTTGACTAGTGTTGTGGTGACCAGAGCTTGCCCTGGATATTGAGTGGGGCCTCCCCTTTGCTGTGTGGTTGTCACTGCTCTGTCAGGGGCATGGTCTGCTCCCTAGTTGTTGGAGTAGAGGCCCCCAGATCTGTTTCTTAGCTATGATTCTGATCAGTGATGCACGGTATATGAGATTGAGGCACACCCACTGGGAGAGAAGCCACTGAGTATTCTTCCTCTGAGCCGTTCACCTGTGAATGTGCTCTGTTGTGTCCTCTTTCACCTGTTGTATGGCCTCACAAAGTACACTGTTGTTGCTTGGCTTTTTGTCCCACCTTAACTGTGGTATGCTGTCAATTGGGCCTGGTGACTCTCAGGTGTTGTTTTCACCAGACCACCAGTGCAGATCCACTGAGGTCAGGTCCTAGGACTACAATAGTTGTGCACCTGGACCCACTGTGGGAGTTACATAGGCAGCTCTGGTCTAGCCTAACCCCCATGGCTATGTGCCCACAGAGGCCACAGCTGCTAAAGCCAGACCCATTCCAAATGCCAGAGCACTTGCTGTCCTTTTGGATGTTTTACAGCTGCTGAATTTAGGAAGCTGTCAGTGGAGGTGTAACTCTGTAGTTCACACAGCTGCAAGGAGATATTTTAGCTCTTCCTCCTTGGTTGCACAGCCCCTGGAATGAACTATGGTTTCAGCCCCTTTTCTGGGCTAATTTCCTCATGGAGAGTGCTATCTGTGCCCTCCCAGGACAGCATGGCAAGTCCTGGTACCCACTGGCAGATTTCATAGTACCGAGAGCCATCCACATGCTCCCAGGACATCATGGCTGGTTCCGGCACCACTGACAGAGTTCCTGGTTGCGGAAGCTATCTGCACCCTCCCAGAACAGTGGGGGCAGGTCCTTGCACCCGCTGATGAATTTCCTAGTGGGTGAGTTATCTGCACTCTCCTGGGACAGTGGGCGAAATCCTGGCACCCACTGGCAGATTTCCTAGTAGGGAGAGCTATCTGCATGCTGCCAGGACAGCAGGGTGGTGTCTGGCACTCACTGATGGATTTCCTAGTCACAGAAGCTATCTGTACCCTCCTGGGACAGCATGGGCAGGCCCTGCAGACTGTTGGTGGAATTTTTAGTGGCTGGATCTGTCCACCCTCTTCTGGGTCAGTGGGAGCGGGTCTTAGCATCTACCTGCGGGTATGGAAGAGGCAACCAGTGCCCACCTCTGGAGCCCAAGATGGTGATGCTGACTCATGCCCCCCCACCCCCACCCAGAGCTCCTGCTGGGAGCACTCACAGGGATAGAAGTTCTTATGGTTGTCCTACGCCCTTCCTCACGTACCTCCTAATAATGGTACTTTTCCTCTCTGGCTGGCCCAGGGATCAGAATTCTTAGTACACCCTTAGTTTCCATAACCCGATCTCTTCAGGCTGTTTCCATACATAACACCGGCCCTCTCCCTGGGGCTGATCTTTGGAATCTGAGCTTCAGCACCTGACCCCCACCCTTATTGACAGAGGACTATCTCAGGTTGGGGAGCACAGGGTGGCAGTGAAGACCTTCTGTGCAGGTTACTCTCCATCTTGCCTTTCACAAACTGGTGGCTGCTCTCCTCTTTTAAGCTCCAAAACTTCTCCTCCATCCAGTCTAACTTCTCCGCTGATGAGGAGCCTTCCCAAGGTATGGGAGTAGTTCCTTCTTCACAGCTCCCTGTCCAGGGTGCAGGCCTCATCCTGATTCCTTCTTTTTCTTTTTCCTTTTGTCCTACCCAGTTACATGGAGGTCTTTTTGTCCATTCGGACATCTGAGGTCTTCTGTTGGCACTCAGTAGCTGTTCTGTGTGAATCGTTCCACCTGTAGATGTATTTTCAATGTTTCTGTAGACTGGGGTGAACTCTACTTCTTACTCCTCTGCCATCTTGATCCCGACTCCAAAAAAAAAAAGAAAAAGCTTTTAAGTTGACTTTATGGAATGTATTTTCCTTGTACAAATGAGTTAATTCAATCATTTAAAAAATAACATATACACTAATATGTATAAAATGGATAACTAATAAGAACCTGCTGTATAAAAATATAAATAAAATTATAAAAGTCAAAATAAAATTAAAAAAAAAACATATTTAAACTTTGTATTTCTCTGAGTCTTTAATATGGTGACAAGTTTTGTGTATCTTCCCTGGGAAAGATATCTCAAGCTTATTTGATTACAGAAAATTTTGTTTGGGGAGCATTGATTATTTCCTGAAACAAGGTAAGAAACATTGATACTTCAGATAAGTCTTCGCAGTATATAAGAATATAGCTACATCAAGTACTTTCCAGAAAGTAAAAATGACTTGGAATTAGGAACTATGTTTATACTATTTAACCCACCAATTCATCAAAATTGGTAGTAGGAGAATATTGGTTGTCTTGATAGATGTCAGAAAGAAATTTGATATAATTCAACACCACTGCTCTCAAAATTTTCCTTAGCATAACAAAAGTATTTGTCTAAAAGAGATAGCCTACTTTATAATTAGGCTAAAATAATTAGAAGACACATGAAAGTGAGAATGAAGACCACTATAAATGGAAGAACCCATCTTCCAATTAGTGCTCCCATTCCCAGAAGAGACCAGCTTTAAAATCTGATCTAGCCCAAACTATAGAAAATCTGTTATTTCACTCTTTTGGCAGTACTTTGAATTGCTAATGTTAGAGAAACTGGAAGATGTCCCTTTAGCAAAATTAACTTCTTAATGAATACACAAAGTTTTTTGTACATGCAAAATTATTCTAGTAACCCAAATTATTTGAAATTAAATGAAACATGTATTTGAAGTCTCCCCATACTTGGGGAGAGTGGTGTTTTATGTAAGAGTTTTTGAGTGCACTTGAGTGTAGGTTAAAAGGGACTATGGGAGGACCTCTCTGTAGAGTAGAATAAGAGGTGCAGCAACTTGGTTACAGATAGCAATCTAGGGAGAGAGAGATGATCTAGGAGATATTGCTTGTGGGGAGTTAAAGAAAATGACAGCTAGCAATGAATTTTAAGCTGTTTTTAGATGCATGTGTACTTTAAACTCCCTTCCGCTCTCTGTCTACTGCACACCAGTGTTGTACTAACACTACTTTAGGATATAGAAGAGGAACAGTAGTCACAGAAGCAGAGGATACATGGTGTATTTAGACTACATCAGGTGTTGAAGTTTAGAATGAGATGAAATCACTAGGAAAATGTCAGCCCCAGAATCCTCAGAAACAATAAAGTATGAGCTGGAATTCTCACAGAACTTGGAATGGGAGCCTTAGTTGTTTAATTTGGAAATTAAAGAAAACTGTAACCTGGAGACATAGGGTTTCACAAAGTTACCTATATAACCAATATTATTTAACTCTGCTTTCATATTTTTGTTCAATGAAATCATACAAGGAAAAGAACTGAAACATTTGAATATTAGAAGAGAAAGGCAAAATTATTATCACTTGCCAAATGTAGGGCAACAGGAAAACCCAAAGAACTAATGAGAGAATTCAGTAAGATAGCTTGGTTGATATGCACAATACCAATGTTTTCTTCTACTAGCAATAACTAGTCTGGGAGTGTGATGATAGAAAGAAACTACTTACTGTAGCAACCAGATTAGGATTGCTATATTCACCAAGTAAAAATCTATAATGCTCAGTTAAATTTGAATTTCTGATAAACAATATCTTTTTAGTGAAAGTATGTCCCAAATATTACATGGGACATACATATACTTAAAAAAAATTACTCTTTATCTGAAATTCAAGTTTAACTGGGCATTCTGAATTGTATCTCACTATTCTAGACTGTAAGTATAAAATGCCACTTGAAAAAGCAGGGTCCAGGTCATAGAGATGATTACAGTCCTCCTGGGTAGCTGTATTTACTGGCTCTACCATTCAATGGTAATTTTCACTATAGTCTTGAGACAGGAGATAAATGGCCCCCAGGTTAGACATTTACAACTATGCTGAGACAAATTTCATAGCAGGAAGAGGATAAGCAGTTGGACTTTTTCTCCTGTGGACACTTCAAGATAAGGGTAATGGCAGGAGCAGAGAGAGACTAAACCCTGCTTCTGTAAAAGATAAGGAGACCACATATTTCTCATTCTTGGGGTCAAGGAGACCTCCCAGACTACACACGCACAGAAAGGTTCCTCAGGGAAGGGGAAACTAGCCCATAATATGTCCTGTCAGGCCCCTAGAGACCCCTGTGCTAGAATCCATCTTGGCTAAAAGATGTGCTTGCACACAGGGGAGAGCCCTAAGTCAGACCAAATATAGACCTGGAGCCAGATGATACAAGATGATTGGCCAGAGGAAACCCAGAAAACTGCCCCCATATAAATGATTTAAACCCCTAGAGCATGCGACTGTCTCTCTGAGTCCTCCCATGTGACTAGCCACACGTACTTTTCTCCTAATAAACATTTTACCTGTTTCACTATTTTCTCTGTGCTGAAATTCTTTTTCCAAAGAAGACAAGTGCCAGAGCCATGTTTCTAGCCTCTAGTTCCTGGTGGTCTAGTGGTTAGGATTTGGCACTTTCACTGCCATTGCCCAGGTGCTATTCCTTGTCAGGGAATTAAGATCCTGCTTCAAGCTGCCATACACTGCAGCCACCCTAGATCACTGTGCATTTTAAACCTTTATAGTCCTTTTCAAATTGCAGCTAACTTGTGCAATATAACTTTTAGTAGGAAAGTAAGTTTTAATTCTGTGTAGAAAAATTGGTTCCCATAGCTGTGGCCCAGTGAGGCCTTTTGGCATCTGGTTGGATTTCCCAGGCCTCCCATTTTAAAAGGCCAAAGTTTATCAGCATTATCCTCCTCTTCAAATAGCCACCTGCCTTGCTCACACATTTGTGGCTGCTGTGTGTCTGCTCCTCAGCAAAGCCCATCTGCTCACATAGACAGCACATCCCTCTCTCCCATATGGACTTGAAGGAACATAAGGGGGAACTCAGGCCACACTTTAGAGAAATCTCTGCAGTACACTAAACGTTGACCATAGCACAGGATACGGAAACACCTGCCAAGCTGGAACGTCCCAGAACCTGAGTTTGCAAAGTCTTAAAAAGAGCACATTTCCCCAAAGGGAGCCGTGTCCTTGGGAGGTGGCCATTTCAGTATTTCAAAGATTAATTTATAACTGAGCAATATTTGAGGATGTATAAAAAGTAATTTACCATTTTATAATTACTTTTACTTAACCATTTTATAATTATTTCTTCCTCTGGGCCCTATTGTGAAAACAATTATGGGCTGGGAATTTGCATACCAGTAATAGGCCTTAACATAAATGCCGTAAATGTAGCTATTTCTTGGTACTTATTTAGCATATCATGAAATCACAGCTCTAACTATATATTATTCACCCTCAGCCCTCTCCTAAATTGGATGGAAAAATAAAAAGTAGAATATAACTCTTTTAGAAACCTGCTTGAAATATTACAGATTATTTTATTCTACAGCCACTTAAATGTTCCAAGACTATCTATTTATTAAAATAAAAAAACAAATGTTCTCCCCTTGGACTTCAAGTGTTCTCCAGACCCCACCCTTATCCAGAAACACGTAGTTCTCCCCAACATCAATGCAGTGTCATCACGTAGGAAATGTCTACATTTAAAAACTACAGTATGCTATTGGCCTTCTTTTGTAACTGATGATTAATATTACAAATTGTCAATTAAATAAACTGTACTGCTTAAAACAGCAACAATACATTTTAAAATATCAAAATATAGACCAGTAGAATCATATAGGGATTCACAATAAAACCTGTTTAAAAGAGAAAACAATAAGGAAGTGGAATACCCTTAATTGCTTTGGGTCTAGCTTTCTTTTTCTCATTAGCTTCAGCATTGATTATGATCCAATATTTATTTTCTCACTTGTATTAGGAGAATTAACTGAAGAGTGTATGACGCTTGTCTGCATGTGCCAGGCACAAACTAACATGTTATTGTTTCTTGGAAGAAACTAAAGAAAAACTTATTAATAACTAAGGGAAGTTTATTGTTCTCTATTAGTCAGGCACTGATGTAGTAGACCTGACCTAAAGACAAAATAAATATAACAGGAAAAGAGCCAGGGGCTTTGGTCAAGCCAGCCTGGCATACAAAATGTCCTTCCCAATCTGGTCCCCAAGGCACTTTGCTCTTACTAAGTGTGAGTAAAGGAAGAGTCATCAGCTACAAAATGCCTGCATTTTAAAATTGTCCTCAAGGCCATTACTCATTATGTTACTCAATGTTCTTATCACAAATTTCTCTAGGGCTGAAGGAAAGGAAAAGGTGTTTGTCATTTTAACAGTAAAATATACCTTACATTTGTGCTTTCCCTATTTTTCTTAGGTTCCAGGAAGCTCAGAGTTCAATTCTTTTCAGTAAACAGAACTCTTTGGGACAGAAATTCCACCTCTTTTTCTCTTTTAAATTTGGATTTTTGTCTGTTTGTTAATAAGTGTTTGTATATCATAATATCTGAGCAATTGAGAGTCATTTTGGGGGTAAATAGATAAGATTGCTTAAGTATAAGCTTAAATATCTTTATTTCACGTGATGATTCATATCCTTCCAACCTCTACCCAAGCTCCAGTAAGCCATTGTGATAACTTGTTATACACTTGTTTGCCTTCTGATTTTGCCCATGGTAATTCCTTCACCACCATACCCTCAAATTTCATCCTGTATTTATCTTTTTCTGGTCCTTTGAAGCTCAGCACTCATCTCCTCTCAGCCTTTGAGCCTTTACTGACTGTTCTAGCCCCAAATGACTTTCTGACTACTAAAGCTCTTAGCATAGATGCTATGAGGTTCTTTGATTTTGCTTTCTTCTTTTAAGTCAGTGTTAAGTTTTGTCTCTTCAAAGAGATGATAAGGTTTATGAAATCACTATCCAAATTTTTGCATATAAGTAGAGGTTTAAGAAATTTTTGTTGTTGACAAGTTTTATTTATTAAAAACACAACTTTCCTCAGATTGAACATTATTAATAACACATTATTGCTAGGCTAACAACACAAAACTAATTCAGCCAAATTTTATCTAGTGTTTTTAAAATTCTCTTTACCAGCTCTTTGACCAAAGCACCTGGCTCTCTCCTTATTATATTTATTTTTATTTTACATCATGGCTGCTGTCCACATTCCTATTAAAGAAAAATATTGTTCCCATGTTTATTAATAATCTCCTTATTAGTCTTGAGGACTAAGAATGCCACCTGCCATATTAGTAAACAAAGGATGTTGTGGCCATCAAGCCAACAGCCACTACAGTCTCCCCCCTTGGTGAGCCTTGAGGGGATTCAGGATGGAAACAGAATGCCTGCCATCAAGCCATCAGCCACAGCAGTTGCCCCTAATGGTGCACAGCGAGTGGACTCACCATGGGAAAGAACAGGATACTGGCCCTATATAGCTAAGGTGCATATCAAAGGAACGATTTCAATGAGTCCAGACTCTTGCATTCCCCACACATAGAAAACCACTAAATTCATAAACTTGATGTCTAGTTTTCTTTAATTAATAACAATATTTTTGAAGTTCCAACTACTTGGTTTCTGTTGCAAAAACTCCTCTATATCCTGGCTCCTCAGAGCTATCTGAGAGGCTGTCTCCTGGGCTTGAAGACCTCAGAAAGTCTGCTGAATAAAACGTAATTCTCAACTTTTAGGTTGTGCAATTTTTTTTCAGTCGACAGTCTCTTCCAAGGACCCATAATGTGCAGGATATAAAGATAAGGCTCACACACTCTTTGGATAATTTATCTGATAAACGTGTGAAAGTAACAAATGTCTCCTAAGCCATATTGAAGCTAATGAGCAAGAGACAGCTAAACTCAAAGCAATTAAAGGAATGCTACTACTTTGTTCTTTCCCATTTTAAACTTCTTCCTTTTTAAAAAACTGTGAATCCTCTGAAGATTCTACTGGTCTGACACTTTTCAAATTCAATGTTTTTATTTCAAGTAGCACAATTGCTCTGATTGATAGTATTGTGATTTTAATCAACCGCTACAAAGGAGTGCAAAATAGCACATTAGAAAAATAGTATCAAAGATTACTTATAGTAGGTACACCATAAATGCTTGTTGATTACTAAATAAAGCTGAATTCATACAAGATGTAACATAAGTGGAAGAAATTATGAAGTTCTAAGATGATCTGGTATAACAGATTAATATCAAACAACAGAAACAATTCTATCAAAACAAAAACCGAACATCATAAGATAAGTAGTTGGGAGAAAAGGGCAATTGAATTATCTCAAGAACAAAAATAAGAAAACAAGAAAAAGGAAAAAACATCATGCAGTAATATGGCCTATTTAATCTGTCTCTAGGAGCTGCAAGTAAAAAAGAAAGTGAGATGTTCAAGTGTAACATGCATTGGAATTACTTGTAGACTACTGTGTGGAATATGCAAGTGAATTTCAAAAGCTATAAATCAGTTAACTGGGACCTGGAAAATACTGAATATTAATGTAAAATGACAATTCTAGAGTAGCGATCTCTCTATGAGAACTCAGTGGTTCCAATTCTCTGCTGGTTGGGACATCCTAGTCCAAGGAGATTAGTATTGGGTTTTTCATGATGCAGGGAAGTAAAGCCCCTCTGAGAAACACTTGCATTAGGACAGCAGTAGATCTTACCAACAAATTGAAAGTAAGAAGTACCTGATTCTGTTAAGAATAAAAAGAATAAAAGAAAAGCTACAAATATATACATAGGATAAATGGTTTTGTTTTGCAAAATTTCCTGTTCTGAAATTTTTGTTGTAATTGGTCTCTGAGTTACCATCATTTGCATTTAGACTTTTCCCTTTTATAAAAGTGACAAGTGCTAATGTTTAAATATTTGGGGGTTTTAAAAATATTAAAGTAAAAATCATGCATAATTCTGTCTCCCAGAGAAACTAATTGTAATATTTTGTCATAAATCCTTGGAGAATTAATAGTGTATTCATAAGATGAACACAAAAATATTTAAGTTGAACCGTATGTATATGATGTTTTGCTATTTTACATTTCCCCCCAAATAACAAACTATTGTGAATATTTTAAAATACTCATTGTGGTAGGGAGTATAATGACCAGAATAATGCTCCTCCTCCCCAAGATTTTCACATCCTAATCCCTTGAAACCTCTGAATATGTTAGGTTACATGGCAAAGAGGAATTGAGGTTGCTGATAGTTGACCTTGACATGGGGAGAGTGTTCTGGATTACCTAGGTGGGCCCAATGAAATCACTCAGGTCCTTGTAAGTGAAAGAAGGCAGAAAAGAGAAACCAGAGAGGTAGAGGCATAAGGAAGACTAGACTCACTGTTGCTATACTGCCTCCATTGTAACTCTGCCATTAGAGTACAAAAGCAGCCAGAGACAATATGTAAACAAATGGACTTGCCTGTGTTCCAATAAAATTTATTTACAAAAAAGGGCTGCAATCTTCTGACCCCTGAACCAATCCCCAACTGATGGATGTTTAGTTATTTCCAAGGAAACAGGTAACCTTTATAATTTTCTAATTAATGTATAGCAAAAGAAAAACAGCATGAAGTAATATTTCTCACTCTGACATACTTTCTTAAGTATTCTCAACCTCTAAATTTAGTTTTAAAATTTAGAACAAATTAAAAGCACCTATTTACGTGTTCTCAAAAGGAAAATTTTGTATGTAAAATGTTGGATTTTTCTTAGCCTATTATATTTTTAAAGAAAAATGAATCTTTAATACAACAAATTAAATTTCTGAGCCTTAAGCAGAGATAACAAAAGTGGCATTGATCCATATAGCCACTTCCACTTAAACAGGAATTTTTAAATGCACAATATACCTGACAAGAGCCATGAAAGACAAAAGATAAGAAATAAAGGGCACAGATTCCAAAGCAAATTTCCCATGGCCCCCATCCCACACAACCTCCCAGGTCAGGTCAGATCTTAATGTAAGAAGAGGTAGAGAAAAATCTATGATTTTGACTTTTCCCATGCATGAAATCATAGTTGCTTTCGAGGATTTTGGGGGATTTATGAGGCCAAAACAAGAAAAAAAAAAAGCTCTAAACTTACCATGGAGATTAAGGATAAATGAAAGCTTTTGGGGGGAAATGTTGGCAAATATATAAAAGACAAACAAACCTGTGATTACTCTCCTCATAAAACCCAAAGGAAGTTAACAAGTGCTGATGAGTGGGTTTGACAAATGTGTCTCATCTTCCTTCCAATGTAGTGTTGGCATCTGAGATTCATGGATGCTCATCTCCTAACTGTGTAGTGACCCAAACTGCAGTGAAGATACAGGTGACAGAGAGAATCAGAGCAACAGATATTTTATTGTTTGCATCCATGATTTCCAAAAGAATTCAACAGACTTGCTGCATTTTGTGAAAGCACATATTTCATTGTAGCACTGTAAATTCATCACCTTACATTTTCATTTAATGTTTCCTGGCTCTTGGTGATGATTAAATCAGAGTGCATGATGTGCTTTCCACTAGTGACTTCCTATTTTGTGTTTAGACTCTCTAATTTTGTCTTTTCCCTCTTCTTTCCTTTCCAAATAGTCTCTAAAATTTTGGTAACTGAAGTTGGAGTGGTGGGGGGAGCTATGAAGCCCTCTGGACCTTTTGGAGATCTTAGATATGAAAAGTAGGACATAGGGCAAAATGTACCAGACAAATGGTAGATGTGTTTTCAGTGTATTTTAGTTAGCCTTAATAAATATAAGAGGTCAAAGGGAAAAGAAAATTTTGACCTCTGTGTAAATATGGGTCACTCAATGATATCCTGCTCCTTCACCAAATACATAGAAATTCTGGTAAAAAAAATATATTTTTTAAAACAATAAATAGAAACAAGAGAAGAACTCCACAATGCTGAGAAGAATCTGAACAGGCAGGCCCATGGGGTGAGAGCAAGACCTGGGATCTCCAGCCAGGGATGAAGCTGCGTCTACAGCACATGGTTTTGGCTGAATACCTCACTAGGATCCTGCCTGAAGCTAAGGTCTGGGAACTCTCTGCTTGCAAAATGAGACTTGTGAATTCCCCCTGCTAGTCCTTGTTTCTTGACAGAAACCAGCTCCTTGCTCCAGCTGTTGGTGGAAGCTGACTCACTTTTTGAAAATTAGAATCCATAGATGAATTCATCCTGACCATCCTGCAAGAAAACCCCAAGCTAAGGCACTCACAGACAGGTTCAGAGTTGGGAACTATATAGAAGGTTTATAGAGTTTCAATTTCTCCACATTCTTGCCAACATTTGTAATTATATGTATTTTTATTCTAGCCATCCTAGTGGGTATGAAGTGGTATCTCACTGGGGTTTAAATCTGCATTTCTCTAATGACTAATGAAGGCAATATCTTTTCCATGTGCTTACTTTCCATTTGGATATATTCTTTGGGGAACTTTTACTTAAATCCTATATCCATTTTAAATTATACTATTTGTCTTTAGTTTTATTAAGCTTTAAGCATTTTTTATATAGTCTAGATACAACTCCCCTATCAGACATATAACTTACAAATATTTTATCCTATTCTGTAGGTTGTCTTTCACTTTTTTGATGGTGTCCTTATTGATTAATTGATTGATTTTCATTGACGTATAGTTGATTTACAATACTATATAAGTTTCAGGTGTACAACATTATGATTCACAACTTTTAAAGATTATACTCCATTTATAGTTATAAAATATTGGTTATATTCCTTGTGCTATATGATATATCATTGTAGTGTATTTGTTTTATATACAGTGGTTTGTACCTCTTATCCCCTACCCTTATCTTGCCCCTTCCCCTTGACTCTCCCCACTGGTAACCAATACTTTGTTTTCTACATTTGTGAGTTTGTTTCTTTTTTGTTATATTCGCTAATATGTTTTATTTTTTATGTCATGCATTTAAGTAATTACATACAGTATTTGTCTTCCTTTATCTGACTTATTTCACTAAGCATAATACCTTCCAACTCCATTCATGTGGTTTCAAATAGCAAAATTTCATTCCTTTTTATGGCTGAGTAGTATTCCATTGTGATATCTACCTATCTATCTATCTATCTATCTATCTATCTATCTATCTATCATCTATCTATCTATCTCTCTCACATCTTCTTTACCTGTTCATCTGTTGATGAACACTTAGGTCGCTTCCATATCTTGCTTACTGTAAATAATAATGCTATGAACATTGTGGTGTATGTGTCTTTTTGATTAGTATTTTCATTTTCTTTGAATATATACCCAGGAGTGGAATTGCTGGATCATTTGATAGTTCTATTTTTAGCTTTTTGAGGAAACTCTATATTGTTTTCCACAGTGGTTGCATCAATTTACATTACTACCAACAGTGTACAAGGGTTCTCTTTTCTCCACATCCATAACAACATTTGTTATTTGTGATCTTTTTGATAATATTCATTCTGACAGGTATGAAGAGATATCTCACTGTGATTTTATTTTGCATTTATCTGATGATTAGTGATAGTGATGTACCCAAAGGTCATTTGTATGTCTTGTTTGGAAAAATGTCAATTCAGGTCTTCTGCCCATTTTCAAATTTGATTGGTTTCTGATATTGAGTTGTGTGTGTTGTTTATATATTTTGGATATTAACCTCTTATCATACATAATATTTGCAAATATTTTCTCCCATTCGGTAGGTTGGTTGCATTTTCATTTTGTCAATGGTTTCGTTTGCTGGGAAAAGACTTTTAAGTTTAATTACGACCCATTTGTTTATTTTTGTTTTTATTTCATTGCCTGAAGCCAGAGATGCAAAAATATATTGCTACAGTTTATATCAAAGAGTGTTCTGCCTATGTTTTCTTTTAGGATTTTTATAGTTTCTGGTCTTACATTTAAGTTTTTAATCCCTTTTGAGTTTATTTTTATATATGGTATAAGAAAATGTTCCAATTTCATTCTTTTACATGTAGTTGATCAGTTTTCCCAGTACCACATATTGAAGAGACTCTTTTCTCTGCATTGTATATTGTTACCTCCTTTGTCATGGATTAGTTGGACAAAATGCATGGGTTTATTGCTGGTCTCTCTATTCTGTTCCATTGACTTATGTGTCTGTTTTGGTGCCAGTACCATACTGTTATGATTATAGTAGCTTGGTAGTATAGTCTGAAGTCAGGGAGCATGATTCCTCCAGTTCTGTTCTTCTTTGTCAAGACTGTTTTGGCTATTCAGGTTTTGTTGTGTGTTCCCATACAAATTTTTTCAATTATTTGATCTAGTTCTGAGAAAAATGCCATTGGTATTTTGATAGAGATTGCATTGAATCTGTATATTGCCTTGGGTATTATGGTCATTCTAACAGTATTAATTCTTCCAATCCATGAACACAGCATAACTTTCCATCTGTTTGTGTCATCTTCAATTTCTTTCATCAGTGTCTTATAGTTTTTGGAGTACAGGTAATTTGTCTCCTTAGGTACGTTTATTCCTAGGTATTTTATTCTTTTTGATACAATGGTAAATGGGATTGTTTCCTTATTTTCTATTTCTGATAGTTTGTTGTTAGTGTATAGAAATGGAACACATTTCTGTATATCAGTTGTGTACCCTGTAACTATAGTGAATTCATTGATGAGCTCTAGTAGTTTTTCAGTAGGGTATTTAGAATTTTCTATGTATGGTATCATGTTGTCTTCAAACAGTGGCAGTTTTATTCTTCATTTCTTACTTGGTCTCCTGAATAAAAGTAGCTACCTCCAGAACAAATGAGAAGAATTCCAAGTATCACTCAGAGAACCTGGACTTGGAGCTGACATCTGTGAAGGGGTACTATTCTTTGTAGTAGAGGTGGTATATTTTCTATAAACAAAAAAGAGTGGGGACATTTTTGATGACAAGAGGGATAGGCTGGGGTAGATTTTTGAGTGTCCCAGTACCTGGTTCTCTCTGGTAGGATTATGCATCTCTGCCCTGTGGAGCTGGAGGATGGGCATGTAACTTGCTTTGATTTAGAATTTGAGCGCAGGTTACGTGTTGTACTTTTTAATCAGCTTGAGTAAGTACTTCTCCATGCTTCCTCTTCATTCTGCCGTAACTCCACATAGCAACTGCTCTAATAACCAGGGCCAGAATATGGATAACAGTGATTCAGACTAGAGTGTCCAGTTGATTCTCAATGAATGCATTGTTTTAGTGAGAAAAAACATAGATGTTTAAAGCTACTGACTGTAAAGTTGCTTATTATCACTGCATAATTTGACTACCTTGTTTGATCAGGCACAGACATCTCTAAAAGATAAGTCACCACCAGTGTAAAAGTTGTTAATTTTTATGGAGCTTGATTAGATTCCACATCATACAGGCACACACAGTAAATGTGCATGCATGTACACACATTTAGAATGTAAATGAGGAAATTTTTCTTAGTTACATAATTCTTGCCTCACCACAAGATATGTTCCATGTTAAAATGATTCATTTGGGAGTCTGTAGACACCCTTCATCTGGAGGCCTGTAAAAATATGATTACCCTCAACTGAATAGAATGGAATGATTGTGCTTCAACACTGCCTGAAATTCTGGGGTAAGGTTTAGAAAAAAAAATGTGTTAGAGTCTCTTTACACCTTTCTACTGTGAAACTGTGACAGATTGGAGATACACACACAGAGACACAAAAAGGAGGGTTTGGCAAAGGAATATCTTGAAAATTTAAATGAGCAGGTCTAACATTAAGAATATTACTACCTTCTACTTGGGAACACTACAACCAAACAACATTGGTTATTTATACAAAGATAAGAAAAATAGTTATTTCTCAACATTAATCAGCCTATTTACTATACACTTCTAAGATTATCCACATGGCAGCTATGGTTATCTCACCATATTTTAATAGCTGTCACGGATTGGCCCATGATAGTGTGAAATATAAACCATCTGCTCCCAGCTGGAAAACTGATTATTCAGGAAAGTTGGTAATTTCACATCACTTGTAGGCTCACATGGTGCTTAGCTGCATAGGAACATGGATAAATGGGGTATTCTTGAGGGAGCAAGTACCATCCAGAAGGGTTTGAAAGGAGCATGAAATTGATCCAAACTTCATACTTCTGGAGCATAAGTGTATACCATTTTTCTCCCTGTGGGAATTGATCCATTGGTGGAAGCATGCATAATGAAATGTCCTCTGAGAAAAGGTTCTCACAAAAAATTAAGACACTCTTAGTTAAATGAGTGTGTACCACAGAAACAATAATTAAATTTTATCATCCTATTTAGTCAGAAATCTAAGTTAAAATTCACAGAATTCCTGTAAGTTCTTGGTCAAGTAATTTACTCTTTCTGGTCCTCAGTTTCCTCTTAAGCTTAACTAGATTATGCTATGTTTCCTTCCAGACTCATCGTGTTTTTATATAATTCAAATGGCATAATATTAAAATATTTCCAAAAGATGAGACATAAAATGTCAAGTGCAGTTATTATTATGAATCCTGATCAACTGTTCAAACACTTTCTCTTAGAATTTTTCTTCAGAATTTTCTAGACTGAATTCATTCCTGGCATAAACATTACAGTGAATGAAATATTTAATACTTCTGTCTTATGAGATAAAAATGACAGAGATTGCTGGTTCCCTACACAATATCACTTTTTTTTCCTACTTCCCTACTAAGTCCCAGTTTTGGTTGTGGTGGAATGTACCAAGCTAAAACTCATATGTCCCAGCTTCTCCTGCACAGAGTAACCTGTGGCATAGTCCTTGTCATTGAGATAGAATAAGAAGATTTATAGAAAAAGCCTTGGTAAAGAGACAAACTTCATTGGTTTTTCTTTTTTGCCTTTGCTTTTCACACTTCCCTTCATCTACCTGGAACATGGGCATATTTTATCTTGTGGCAAAAGACTCAAGATCACTGACTAAGATGGCAGAAAAGAAAGACTGTAGGTACCTGGGTCCTTGTTAACTGTGGAGTGCCTGCACGAGCCCTGGCCTAACTCTGGACTTCTTTTGTAAGAGAAAAATAGTACCAGCCAAATTTGATTCCCAAGTGATACAAGAATTTTTGCTTAGACAATACACACTGTATATTTTTAATAATATACATATTTTATATTTTGCTAAGTTGTCATATGTATTGATTTTTATATAAAACTCACTAAAAAAGCTTACTATTAAAGAAATTACACAGTATGTTTCGTTGTACTAGAAAGACACTTTTCATGGTTAAATACTACACATACTGAGCCACACTTGGAACTCATTTTCCAGGAAGCATAAGTAGACAGTCCTGCTTTAAAATCTAACATAAAATACAATGAATGCTCTTTATTCTTTGAAACAACACTGGTCTGATTTTTGAATTTTGATAAATAATTTTTGTTTTTGGCACAGGAATTAGATGGAACTATGGTAAGGTGGAGTTATGAATTCTGATAACAAGATGAGTCTATAATTATATCTATGGAATGCCTCCTATTGTCTCCCCTATTATCCTGTGAAATGGAAGTGTGGGGGGTTTATGTCTGTGTTAACTTTGGTACAAGGTTATCAAGAGGAATTTGGAGTTCAATTAGGAGACTATACCAGCAATACACAACTAAAGCTAAAACTACACAGATGGCCTTTCCCAATGTGCCTAAACATTTCCAGCACTTCTCTCAAATATTAACTTGTACTGGTTAAAAGTCACTGGATTTGGTAGAATGCAGTCAGTGTTTGGATTTTGCTGAAAATATTAATACTGTTTATCCAAATTGGATCAACATACATGTTGGATCACAGATATTAATACTGCTTATCCAAATAATAAGGGCCGAATTGACACTGGTGACTCTCTGGTAATTAAAAGAAGAAAAGCTTCTAGGTGCACCTGGTGAAGTCTCAGAGCTAAAGCAGGTTTAGCACATAGTCATCTCTTTAAGACACAGAAGTGACCAAAATTGACTTGGGTCAAAGGCAAATGTTTTTATATAAGTCCTTTAAAATACATTAATTTATTTTAAAAAAAACTTAAATCAAAAGTAATGAAGTATTTTCTATGTATAGTATCATGTCATCTTCAAACAGTGACAGTTTTATGTGTGCTTTTCCAATTTGGATTTCTTTTAGTTCCTTTTCTTCCCTGATTGCCATGGATTGGACTTCCAAAACTATGTTGAATAAAAGTGGCAAGAGTGGACATACTTGACTTGTTTGTGATCTTAGAGGAAGTGATTTCAGGTTTTCACCATTGAGAATGATGTTTGCTATGGGTTTGTCATATATGGCCTTTATTATGTTGAGGTAGGTTCTCTCTATGCTCACTTTCTGGAGATTTTTTATCATGAATTGTTGAATTTTGTCAAGTTTTTTCTGCATCTATTGAGATGATAATATGGCTTTCATTCTTTAATTTGTTAATATTCTGTATCACAATGACTGATTTGTGTATATTGAAGAACCCTTGCACCCCTGGGATAAATTCCACTTGATCATGTGCATAATCCTGATAATGTGTTGTTGGATTCTGCTTGCTAGTATTTTGTTGAGGATTTTGTTTGTATATGTTCATCAATGACATTGGTCTGTAGTTTTCTTTTTTTGTAGTATATTTGTCTGGTTTTGGTATCAAGGTGATGGTGGCCTCATAGAATGAGTTTGGGAGTGTTCCTTCCTCTGCAATTTTTTGGAAGAGTTTGAGAAGGATGGGTGTTAGCTCTTCTCTAAATGTTTGGTAGAATTTGCCTGTGAAGCCATCTGTTCCTGGACTTTTGTTTGTTGGAAGATTTTTAATTACAGTTTAAATTTCATAACTTGTGTTTGGTCTGTTTATATTTTCTATTTCTTCCTGGTTCAGTCTTGGAAGGTTGTATATTTATAAGAATTTGTCCATTTCTTTAGGTTGTCAATTTTATTGTCATATAGTTTCTTGTAGTAGTCTCTTATGATCCTTTGTATTTCTGTAGTGTCAGAAATGCAATTTCTCCTTTATCATTTCTAATTTTATTTATTTGAAACCTCTCCCTTTTTTCTTGATGAGTCTGCCTAAAGATTTCTCAATTTTGTTTATCTTCTCAAAGAATCAGCTTTTCGTTTCATTGATTTTTGCTCTTGCTTTCTTCATTTCTATTTCATTTTTTTCTGCTTTGATATTTATGATTTCTTTCCTTCTACTAACTTTGGGTTTTGTTTGTCCTAGTTTGTATATGTTCATCAATGACATTGGTCTGTAGTTTTCTTTTTTTGTAGTATATTTGTCTGGTTTTGGTATCAAGGTGATGGTGGCCTCATAGAATGAGTTTGGGAGTGTTCCTTCCTCTGCAATTTTTTGGAAGAGTTTGAGAAGGATGGGTGTTAGCTCTTCTCTAAATGTTTGGTAGAATTTGCCTGTGAAGCCATCTGTTCCTGGACTTTTGTTTGTTGGAAGATTTTTAATTACAGTTTAAATTTCATAACTTGTGTTTGGTCTGTTTATATTTTCTATTTCTTCCTGGTTCAGTCTTGGAAGGTTGTATATTTATAAGAATTTGTCCATTTCTTTAGGTTGTCAATTTTATTGTCATATAGTTTCTTGTAGTAGTCTCTTATGATCCTTTGTATTTCTGTAGTGTCAGAAATGCAATTTCTCCTTTATCATTTCTAATTTTATTTATTTGAAACCTCTCCCTTTTTTCTTGATGAGTCTGCCTAAAGATTTCTCAATTTTGTTTATCTTCTCAAAGAATCAGCTTTTCGTTTCATTGATTTTTGCTCTTGCTTTCTTCATTTCTATTTCATTTTTTTCTGCTTTGATATTTATGATTTCTTTCCTTCTACTAACTTTGGGTTTTGTTTGTCCTTCTTTTCCTAGTTGCTTTGAGATTTTTCTTGATTCTTGAGGTAGGATTAAATTGCTGTAACCTTCCCTCTTAGAACTGCGTTTGCTGCATCCCATATGTTTTGGGTCATCATGTTTTCATTGTCATTTGTTTCTTTGTAATTTTTGATTTTCTCTGATTTATTCAGTGATCTCTTGGTTATTTAGTAGTGTTTTGTTTAGCCACCATGTGTTTGTGCTTTTGCAGGGTTTTTTTCCTGTAATTGATTTCTAATCTCATAGCGTTGTGTCTGGAAACGATGCTTGATAAGAGACACAGATGGACCTAGAGTCTGTCATACAGAGTGAAGTAAGCCAGAGAGAAAAACAAATATCATATATTAATGTATTTATGTGGAATCTAGAAAAACGGTACAGATAAACGTATTTGGAGGTCAGGAATATTGATGTAAACATAGAGAATGGATGTGTGAACAGGGGGTGGGGAAAGGGAGGGTGGGATGAATTTGGAGATTGGGATTGACATATATACACTACCATGTGTAAAATGGATAGCTAGCAGCAACCTGCAGTATAGAACAGGGAGCTCAGCTCCATGCTCTCTGGTGACCTAGATGGATGGGATGGGGAGATGGAAGGAAGACACAAGAGGGAGAGGATATATTTATACATATAACTGATTCACTTCATGTACAGCAGAAACTAACACATCATTGTAAAACAACTATACCCCAATTAAAAACAAAAGTAATGAAGTAAGATAAATGCATCAAAATTCAAATATTTTCCAGGAGTACAGAGAAAAAGTAAAGGCTGCCCATCTCCAGTGATTTCATGTCACTTCTTTGGAGTAACAAAATATTAATATTTAGTGGGTATACATCAATCCTTCCAAAGTATCTAAACCTATATGCTTATATAAACATACACATACACACATACACACACACACACACACACATTCACCACATATTTTCTGTAGAGTATTTTGTTTGCTTTTGCCAATAAAAACAGGTTTATAATATACCTACTGTTTTGGAACTCAAATTGTTTTCACTTAACATTATATTACAGACATTTCTCCATGTCAATATATAACAGGGTTAACTCAGTCATTTTAAAAAACAATAATAGAGGATTGATTGATAGTATCATAATCTATTTAGCAATCTGCCTTTCCAGAAAAAAAAAATTAGGTTATATCCAATACTTTGCTATTATGTTTAATGTTTGAATTTTTCTGCTTCCAGAAATAACACGCAAGATTTTTTCAGGCTAACTTTTTACTTAGAAAAACTAGAAAACTTGGAGCTCTACCAATTGATTGATCAATTAATTGGTAGATATAGATCAAAAG
>NW_020174653.1:3066997-3189283 GCF_003031525.2 Neophocaena asiaeorientalis asiaeorientalis
ATAAATCTAGAGGTAGATATAGATAGATAGAAAGATGTTTAAAGGTATCACAAAGATACCAAGGCACTGAGAACTTCCAGCCAAGTTCAGGAAGTAAGGCAAGATCAGAGTGATTAGCCTGACACTTGGTATTTTCTTTTTCTATAATTGAGTAATTAAGAGACTGAGAAGCTGTGCAGAAAACAGTAGCTGAGAGGCTGAGAAGTTAAACAGAGCTTTTGAAATTTCTTAGCACAGGTGGAACCAAAATACTGAGTCCCATTCTTCCAAAGAATAGAGAATTTGACATGTATCAGATGATTTTTGTTAGGGGTTTCTGAAGAACTACACTTTAGGAATAATGATTAAAAAAAGAGCATTTCACACATACACACACACACAAAATTAGTTCCAGAAGGAAAGCTGAGAGAGAATGTTGTAAAAGTAATACTTTAAAATACAATAACAAGGAATTTTCCAAAACAGATCAAGGATCTGATGCCACAGACTCAGGAAGCACTACAAACCCCAAACAGAATAAACACAAAGAAAATCATTATAAGCACATCATAATAAAATTGCTGAAAAACAAACAGAAAAAGAAATAAAAATCATAAAATGGGCCAGAGGGAAAAAGAAATATTTTCTTCAAGGGAGTAATAATAATACTGGGGCAACTTACTTCTCAACACAACTAATAAAAGCTGGAAAGAATAAAGTGATATCTTCACAGTTCTGGAAGAAAAAAACCTACTAAAGTAGATTTCTAATACAGGAAAAATATTCTTTAACAATAAAAAATATTTCATTCAAACAAAAACTTGAATCATTAGCAGTTGTTTACTAAAGGAAACACTAAAAACAAGAGGTTGTTTTTAGGCAAAAGGAAAACCTCAAACGATGTATACAAAGGAAGAGGGAATATTTTGGCAATATCTAAATGAATTTTGACTTCATACATCTTTATTAGTAGTGTTTTGTGTGGTTTAAAATATTGAGAAAATTAAAATACAAGACAACAGTAACACAAAAGTCAAGAAGTTGGTAAGTGGAATTGAGAGGTCCTAAGTTCTTACACAATGTGGGAAGAAATAAAGTGGTATACTTTATAATAGACTCCAATAAGTCAAGAGTGGATACTGTAATCTACTGTGACACTTCTGAAAATGAGCAAATAAATGTATATTTAGCAATCAGAGAGGAGAAATTGGAGTAAAAATCATTTCTTTACTCAAGTAGGCAAGAAAGGTAAAAGATAAGAACATAGAACAGTGGAGAAAATTGAAAGTAAATTAGAAACTTAGCAGCATTAGACTCAAAGTATATCAGAAATTACATTAAATAAAAATTAAATAATCCTGAAAAGATTAACATTCTCCAGCAGAAGATACACATAGATAGATAGGTAGGTAAATAGATGATAGCTAGATAGATAGATAGATATAGATAGATAGATAGATAGATAGATAGATAGATAGATAGAAGTATATAACATGAATTAGTTTTCCCTATATGAATAACAAATTATTACAAACTTTGTGCCTTAAAATAACAGCCATTTATTAGCCCACAGTCCTGCATGCCAGAAGTTTATGCAGGTTAGACAGAATTCTTTGTTTAGGGTTTCATGAGGCTGAAAGGTGTCGACCCCAAGCTCTCCACCAACCTGCATTCTCACCTGAGAGATCTGGGAAATACTTTGTTTCCAAGCTAATCAATATTGTTGGTAGGAACCGGTGTCCTGCCACTGCAGAACTGAAGTCCCCATTTCTTACTAAATGTCTCCTGTGGGCTGCTCTCAGCTCCTAGAGATTATGCTCAAATCCTTTTTGGATGGTCCCCTTTGTCTTTAGAGCCACTGATCCTTCTCATGCTTTCCCTTGATCCTTCTCATGCTTTGAGAGTAAACTCCTTACTTTTAAAGGGGTCTTGTGATAGATTAGGTCCATCGTACTCTTAGTCAACCCAAAGTCAACTGATAAGTAACTCTACTTAACGTCTGCAAAATCCATTTTACCATATAGCATAACATAATTAGGAGAGTGATATCTCATTATACATAAACTTTCATTCTCACTCAAAAGGAGGAGATTGTACAAAGGCAAGGGCCAGGTCATCTTAGAATTCTGCCTACCATGTTGCCAACAAGAGAGAAACTTGGAATACAATGCATAAATAAATAAAGGTTGAAAGTAAAAGAAAGGGAAAAATATATCATGCAAACACCAACCAAGAAAAAACTTGTGTATGTATACAAATATCAAACAAAACATGCTTAATTAAGGGGTTAAATAAAAATGAGACAAGAAGAATAAAAAGTCAACTCACCAACAAATCATAACAATGCCAAATTTATAGGCACTAAAAATTTAGCTATAAAGTAAAAATAGAACTAAAAAGAGAAATCAAGAAATCCACAAACATGTTGGGATATTTTAACACATCTCTCTCAATAAACAATAGAAAAAATAGGGAAAAATTCAGTAAATGTATCGAAAATTTGAGCAACATCATTAATAAAATTGATCTAATTTATTTATCTAGAATAGAACTCATAAACTACACACATTCTTTTCAAGTGCATATGAAACACTGACAAAAATTGACCATATGCTGGATCTTAAAACAAGTTTCAACAAATTTCAAAGGATTAAAATAACAAAATAACAATTTGTTAACACAATGGAATTAAGCTAGAAATTGATGATGATGATGGTGATGATTATGATATTGAATATAAGACTTCCATATATAAAACTACAATGCATTATTGGGAGAAATTAAAAGACACCTAAATAAATAGAAGGGTTTATCAAAAAATATTATGGATTAGAAGACTTAAAATTGTAAAGATATCTAATTCTCCAAACTGATTTGTAGATACCTTGTGATCCTAATGAAATAAAAAATCATTTCATTATTTTGTGGAAATTGAAAAGATAATTTAAAATCTACATGGAGATACAAAGGACCTCCTATTGCCAATAAAATCTTGGAAGAAAAACAAGGTTGGGAGACTTAAATCACCAGATATCAAGACATATCATAAAAATATTTATTAAGATAAACTCACCTCATTGGCTCTGGATTTTTCTACTCTAAATGTTTGATATTTGATCACTTAATGCTTGTGTACTTGAATTAATATGGAAGAAATATTTTACGTCTTTCTAGTCAACTATACACTACTTTATCTGACATTTATTAGTTCAACACACACACACACACACACACACAATCAATCTATCTATCTGTTCAATTACATATATATGTACACACACAGAGAATGTCAGGCACTATGAAGTAAAGTGGTGAGGACAAATAAATAGACCAAAATTTCAGAATAGTGAGTTGTGAAGTAGACTATTTATATATAGTCATGAAATTTGTAAAAAGGTGACACTGTAGACAGTGAAAATAGGACAATCTTTTCATTAAATTGTGCTGCATTTACTGAATATTTGGATACTGGGTAGAAAAGAAAAAGAAAAATCTTTACCCCTCTCTCAGACCATAAATATACAACTCCATTTTAGACTAATTTAGATGAAATTTCAAAAGTAAAACAGTAAGGTTTCATAAGACAACAGGAAAATAAACTTTAAAATTTTGGATAAGCAAAGATGTGCTAACATGAGGAAAAGATTGACCAACTGGAATACATTAAAAATTAAGAACACATTAAGAAAATCAAAAGACAAAACATCAAGTAGAAGATACTTGCAATAAATATAGTTGACAAAAGCCTCAAAGTTTATATTGTTTATAAAGAATTTTTAAAAATCAGGAAGAAAAAGAATACAATAGGAAAAACATGTGCAGAGAGACTTGTTTTCAATTATGTATCAAGAGAAGAGATTCAAACACTATTAAAATAAAAAGGGTGCTCAACCTTATTAGTCATTATGGAAATGCCATATAAAAATGATTGTGAGATATCACTATAACTTTAAAGTTACAATTAATAAAAAAATAATGTCATAATACTAGAGCTCTCATAACTGCTGATGGGAATGTTTAATGGTAAAAGCACTGTGGAAAACTGGCAGTATCCACTTAAGTAGAACATATGCATAACGTACAACCATGCAATTCTGCTTGTATAAGCTTTGAAAGCATATTTTTGAAGCATTATCATTTATAATAGCCAAACTCCCCCCAAAAAGCCAATTGTCTGTCAGTAGTATGTGGATAAACTTTTCTCCATTCATTCAGTGGAACACTCTACAACTGAAAACTGAATAAGCTATTTCTACACATAGCATAGCAGCATCTCACAACATAAAAACTTGTCACATGAATCTTAAACACAGTGTTAAATGAAAGAAGCCAGACCCAAAGAAATACAGATTATATGATTCCCATATAAAGTTCAAAAATAGGCAAAAATAACTGATGGTATTAGTAGCAGGTTAAGGGCTATATTTGGAAAGGAGTGTAAGGTTAGTGACTGTAAGGTTAGTGGCAGGAGAGGGGCTTCTAGGGTACTGATAATATTCAATTTTTAAAATCTGCATAGTGGTAAAATATGTTTACTTTGTAATAATTCAACTAGCTAAACATTTATTAGTTGTTGCACTGTTTTGTGTGCATAGTACACTTCATTAAAATGTTTATTAAACATAAAAAAGGGATAAAAATTGTGCTTGAAGAGTAATATTTTTACATGTATATTGAATAATTTTATTGGTATTCTGGTACAATTCTTGAATGAAAATTTTCTGGCCCAACAGTGTGTTATACTCTTGAAAGCTCAAGTATTTTTCCATTGTGTTGAAAATGAATATAATCTTCAAGGAAAGAAAGTGTATTTTGTTCAAGGCCTACTATTACATAATGCATGTAATCCTCACCCAATTCTGTGACATAAGTAGGTTGCATTTATTACATTTTAATGATGAGAAAAATAAATTGCTGAAATTTACTTTGCTGAAGATATAGTATATGTGATAGTAAGAGATCAATATAAGCTCAGTCTGAGTCCAAACTCCATTTATTTCTCCTTGATCAAAATATACACGATGCCATACTTTAAAAAATGGAATTAGCATAAGACTATATTATTTCATGTGTGATAAATTTACATATGTAAAATCCAGAGCCCCAGATCCAGGATTTGGATCATTTCTATGCATCAACTTTGTAACATCACTCAGAACAGAACACTCTTATATAAATTGAGGAGACCAATAGAACTATTGGAAGGATGGAAGAACTTTTTAAATTATTCCCAAAACTGACAGAGGATGGACAGACTTACCCAAATATTTTTATTAATTCTGACTCCTAAGGTTTTCAGAGTTTATAAGGCTCCAATTATAAAGTCACCTCATTTGCTCTGAATTTTATTTTCACCCTAAATATCTGACATTTATGCCTAATGTTTAATTAAAATAATTCAGCCAAAAATTCCATTTCTTCCCAGGCAGCTATGCTTTGCTGCAGCTAACATGTATTTATTACTTTGTTCAACACATTTGAATGCCTACCAGGCAGGTACTAAGTTCAGCAACAGATGGTGGACAAAACATACACTCTGCCTTCAAAATGCATTATGAGGGCTTCCCTGGTGGCGCAGTGGTTGGTAGTCCGCCTGCCGATGCAGGGGACACGGGTTCGTGCCCCGGTCTGGGAAGATCCCACATGCCGCGGAGCGGCTGGGCCCGTGAGCCATGGTCGCGGAGCCTGCGCGTCCGGAGCCTGTGCTCCGCAACGGGAGAGGCCACAGCAGTGAGAGGCCCACGTGCCGCAAAAAAAAAAAAAAAAGGAATTTTGATAAGGGAGAGATGAAATGTCACCAGGCATTTATAACCGATTCTGGAAATTCTAAGAGTTTCCTCACTTCTGAGAGCTCCTATGAAAGCAGTAAGTATAGTATCCAGTGCAGGACAAAAGGGAGTCAGAGAAGATTAGAAAAGGACTATGAGTGTATCAGAAACGTCTCTGAGTGGCACCAGGTAAAGGCAGTTGAGGAAAGCTCACAGAAAGCAATCCCTGGCAGAGAACGAAGCATGGGTGTGAAAAGGTAGGATGTATTCACAAAACAAAACCTAGTTTAGTAGAATTTGAGTACAAAGAAAGTGTGTGTCAAGAAATAAGGTAGTTAGCATAGATCAAAAGAAGGCATAATAAAAATGTTTTTGAAGGTCATTTTAAGAAATTTGGACTCCACATGAGGGCAATGTAAAGCTGTTAAAGAATTCTGAGAAGATTAGATTTTGGTTTTAATAAGATCAGTTTGAGCACAATGTGGAGTATGGATAGGAACTAGACAAAATTGGAGTCAAGGAAATGTGCTACAAAATTTAAAAAGTTATTGGAGATGAAAGTGGCTTGAATTAGGAAAAAGTCAACATAATGGAGAATGAAAACTATAGAGATATTAAGAAGGGACAGTGGACAGAATCTGGTTAGGGTTGACAGAAATAGAGGAATCAAATATGACACCCAGCTTTCTAACTTGAGAAACTAGATATGTGGTAGCAATCTCCAGTGGCATAGGGAGTAAATAAGGAGAAGCACATTTAGAAGAAAGATGTTAGGTTAAGTTTTGTAAAAGTTAAATTTAAGGGGTCAGTGAGGCAGCCATGCATATATTCTAGTAGAAAATTGAATACATAGGCCTAGAGCTCAGAAGAGACATCTGGCTTGGAGATGGAATGTCCTGGTTATCAAGACGTAGTTGATTATCAGTCAGTGTGAGTACAATATTACAGAAGATGAGAGTGACTGTTAAAAGGCCAATTGGCATAATAGGTAATCAGGTTTTTAGAGAATAAGAAGCTCTCTCTCCTATCTCTTCCCCCTCTTATCTTCCCTCACATGCTTACATCTGTGTCAGATCAGCCACCAACCAATTTTAAAAGTGAGTTAAGAAATGCAGAAGACCCACTTCAGAGAACAAAGCAAGACAAATTTTGCTGACATCTGGATCCCACTACTGTAATGAATGCTGTCATGAGAGTTTAACAATCATCTCCCTCTTCTACCTTAATCTAGGAAGCATAATATTTGAACTTAGCCTTCTTCTGTAGTCAGTTTAGATGGAATTAGTTATGTCAACCAAGATTATTTTCTCACATTTTGCTATTGAAAGATTTGTCTATTTAATAATGTCTTATATTTTACAAAGTACTTTACAGTTTTCAAAGCACTTTCACAGGTTTCATTTACATCTCACAGCTCCATAAAGTCCACCACTGCTCCCATTTCACTGACAAGAAAAGGAGAGAGGTGGACACTTACAATTCATTATTTATTTATGTCCATCATTCATCTTTCTGATGCCAGTTCTTTAAAGTGAATGTTAAATATCCTGGCTAATCTGATATAAACACCTAAAATTTGCCACTTCTTACAATTCTTGTCTGTTTTGCCTGAGTTCTAATTCTGTTAAGAGAAGAGAGGCAGCAATTTTGTGATCAAAAGCATGCTCAAGTCTGTGCCAGAACACCTGGATTCCAGCTTAAACCCTGTCCAGTCAACTCATAAGAATACCAGTGCCTGTCTCACAGACTTGTGCTGCCATGGGATAAAGAGGATGGTGAAAAAGGACAGTGCAGTGTCACCTATAATGGGCCATGCACAGTGGAAAGCAGTGACTCTCACACTTCCGTGTGCCTGTGTGCATGCTGCCCATGTATGAGCCCTGCCCCAGATTATTTGAATCACAATTTCTGGGAGTAGTTTAATTATATCTATATATTTTAAAATATAGCTGAAAAACACTAGTTTAGGTACCATTAATTTTACAAGTCCGAGGAGGCAGTAGAGCAAGACTACTGAGTGTGGGTTCATAATACAGACATGCCTGAGCAAAACCACAGCTCTACCACTCATGGGCTGTGCCATCTGAGCAAATAACTTCACTTCTGTGATTCTTAGTTGCCTCATATTTAAAATGAAACTTGCTAGGCATTGTACTAATTAAAAACATATAAAACCTTTACCATAGCAACTTACACAGAAAAACCTTCAAAATGATAGCTGTTGTATTAATGCAGGTTTTTGTGTTTCATGGACTGGATGGATCATTGAAGCCTTAATCATGCAACATGGTCCTGGTTCCTGTCTTCAAGGTTCTTCTTCCAGCTGGTCAAGTTGCTGCTTTCTCACAGTGGAGATTGGGAGCAGCAGGACAACTGCACTTCTGATAACACAGATTCTGAAACCTCCTTCTTTCTGCAAACCTTTCTAGGTTCCCAGAAAAGTGCAAAAAGAGTTTGACTAAGCAGGTTAGAGAATTACTTTAGACAGATTTGCTGAAAAACATGAGACAACTTTGAAAAATTTTGTTCTGAAAAGTCCTGCTGGGAAATGTCCTCTTGACTTTTGTTTGCTCCCCACTCCTTGTCCCTTCATGAGACATGGACAAACCAGTTGCATTGCTTTCATTACCCATCTGAGATGGAGCTGTTAGATGGGACATTTTCAGCCATGATATTGCCAATCCATTCATGGAGATTTCCTGTGGATGTCCTCACTGACTCCTCATTCATTCACCTATGAATGGCTCCTCATTCATAGTCCACCTTATAGGACCCCACCTATAAGGTAGGGTCCTCACCTAAAGAAGAATAAATTGAGCCTGGAGATTTACAGACACTGAGCCAAGCAACATATTTTAAGAAATTTCTCACTTTAATGGCAGGATGATTGAATGTTTCCTAGTGTTCCTTGTTTCATACATGGCAACAAGCTCCGTAGTCTAGTTCCTTACTATTCAAAGTGTTCTTAGATGTCAGACACATTGTCATCACCTAGGCATGTGTTAGTAATGCAGAATCTCAGGCCCAGTTCCAGACCAAATGAATAAGAATCTGCATGTTAGTGACATCCCCAGGTAAGCTGAATGCACATTAGTGTTTGAGAACCACTGGTGTGGTGGTTCAACATTGAGACTTGACTCAGGATCCAGATAGGCTGTGTTTACATCCCTACTGAGTCCTTCTTAATCCACTCTGTCCTTCTTAATCTATCCAGTCCTCAATTTTCTCACCTGGTCATGAGAAATGTACTTATCTCAGAGGCTTGTATGTAAAATGCTTAGTCTGTGGCAAACATTATGTGAGAGACCTCTTCTTATCATTATTATGTTACCACAGCACTAATCAAGAGGGCAAATCATTTTCTGCAGATCTCTCAGTTCAGAAGTTCTATGTCTGGGGCATTGGGTTCTCTGTCCAGTCAAGTACTTACAATAATATCAATTTCACATTACTTGTATTTCTTCTTCTACATAACCACATTCAAGGAAAAGTTTCAGGCAAAAACATTGATTTTTTAGTGTTTCAAAAAAAAGAAAAAAAACAACCCAATCCAACCCAGCAAGAGTGCTCACATCAGTGCAGTGATCACACAGATAACTAGGTAATCCACCTGGGAAGTTTATTGCCCAACCCTTAAGAGTTTAGTGTTATTAGCTAATTAAAGAGAGGACCTATCCTCTTTTATATATTGCACTTAATGAATTCGATAATCCCAGCATAGTCACCATGGTATACTATTTATAAAGACCTGCCATTTGGTTGTAATTTTTCAACTTAGATTAGAGCTTAATTTCTCTTGTAAGTTGCCTATAAGCAACAAATATACCATAGCAGATGTCTAGGTTTATGGCAAAGTAAAATTTATCTGTTTGGGCTTCCTTGTTTCTGAAGTACCAGGGCTTCCATTGCCTTCATTTCCTGATCTATTTGAGCAATAAAGACAAATTAATTGTAATAGAAAATAGAATACACAACCATAATGAAAGAGAAATAGTGTTTTTTCCATTTAAATATGTTATGTTCTCTTGTTGGTTATATGTGTCTTTCTGGAATGATGAGACATTTGTATAAAAATAAAGAGGAGACCTTCCATCTGAACATATTTGAGTGATTTATTTTTCATCCAAAGTTTTTAAATAAACCAGATCATATTATATTTTTCTTCTCTCTCCCTCTGCCTCAACCGCCCTCTGCTTCAAATGTATATACCTCATTACAACAACATCACTCATTTTTAGACTCCAATTTGCCACCATCCCACACAGACCTGCTGTTCCATCTCTCCATATTAATTCCCGTAAATAACTGATAGCAAAGTGCAGTCTTGAAGATACACTTGAGAAAACTTCATGTGTCTAGAAACCAGAATCTAGAGAGCTATTCAAGGTATTGGAAGTTGTTAGAGATCTGTTTAATCCTTATTTGAGGTTTCAGTGACACATTAATGGCAGAAGATTAGCACTGTCCGTCATAAAATTGCAGTAATATATAAATTATAGCAAATGTAACTTAAAAATCACAGCCCAATTTCTAAGTAACCCATATGTTCACAGGCTGCTTATATAAATGCAGGGTAATTTATGTACCAAATACATATGTGATTCCAAAGACATATTTAGGTGTGTACATTTTTAAAAATTTTTATTGAGATCTGCATCTCTTTGTGTGCATGACTTGATGATAAGTATCTACATCATGCAATTAAGTCATCTCATCCTCTAAAAGGAATATACCACAGCTTAGGATTACAAAAATGTTCTTGAAACTTGATACTTAACTTCTAAAACCCATGAATTTAGAAACAACCAGTATATATATTTTTTCTTTTAGGAGGTATCTCTCAGAAGAATTTTAAAATTTGGTACATAGAAAAAACCAAGACTCAGAGAGTGAAATTACCTGTCCAAGGTGAAGCCAGGAATGGGAACAGTCAGGAGTATTTGCCTGCCTATCAAATCCTATGGAATTGATAACTATCCAAAAGATACTGGATTTTCACAACTATATTTCCAATGTAACTGAAAAAATTGAAGTACATTCTTATATGAGAATTTTAATTTATTTCTCTAGAGCTTTTTTGTAATGCAGCTCATGACATCCCTGTCTTGGCATCTCCTTCTGGTGACTGCCTTTGGATGCTCTAAATGCTATCAATCGTGTTTGAGAGGAACAAATTTAGTTTGAATTATTTTCTTATAATTGAATAGTTTTTGAATTGTGCTCCTTAGAATCCTGGAGACTTCACAGAGGTGGATCAAAGACTACTAAGAAGAGGGGAAGAATAAGCTGAACATTTGGGGTTCCTGCCAATTGTCCTTTTCACAACAAGATCATCTCCATCTCATGAGCTTTATGTAATAGGTTTCTATATCAGACCTCATTTCAAGAAAGGGCTTTACAAATATTAATAATAACTCTGAAAACTGCTATTCTAATATATTAGAGTAATCAAAGGTGGCTAAGGAACTAAATAATTCTAAGAGAGATATAATATCACATAGAATTCTGGTGATCAAATATCCCACTTTATAAATTACTGAAGCAACAAGTGTATAAGGGAAAGATATCTAACTGGATTTCTGTCAACTATTTATTCCAGATGTCAGCAAACTATCTTAGTTTATATCAGTCATTTCAGTCATTCTTTGCAAAAATGTCCCAGTTAAAATTATAAATTATATAGTTGACCTCTCCGAGATATATATATAACACTAGTATATTATTAATGAATTTCCTCTTTAATAGTCCACTTTAAAGAATGACTTCAATGTTTAAAAGAAGGAAGAATCAATAGCATAACATACAATGTAGTTTTGTACAAAAAATTCTGAGTCTTAGTTTAATGATTGCTCTGCATAAAGAGAAAGACAATTTTCTTTCCAACAAAATTCAGTCTATGAGCATGTCATGAATGATGATGTGGTCTCCCCAATAAACTTTAATTTTGCCTGACCAATTGGAACTGTTCATTTAACACCTTCCTATAATAGTCTATTAAATAGAATAGAACTTTATCTTTTCTGTAAAATGCTAGGTAATATTTTAGTTTGCAGGTCATGTGGTTTTTGCCAAAACAAGTCAACTCTACCTTTGTAACAGAAAAGCAGCCACAGACAGTACATAAATGAATGAGTGTGGCAGTGTTCCAATAAAACTTTATTTACAAACATAAGCAGTTTTGACCTGTGGGCTTACATCCATGTGGTCTGCATGTTCTGTCATTTCTTGGTTCCTTGAATATAGTAGACAGAAATCCAGTTAAATGTCTCTCCCCACACAATTGATGTTTCAGTCATTTGTCAAATAAGAATATGAAATATAACAATTCTAACTTACAAAATTCATAGATAAATGACAGATTATGAGCACCACCAACAAATTCCTCCATGTAAAGTGCAAAGTATTGTCAAGATCTTCTGCTGAGTTGTAATTAAGACAATTTATTAAATGTATATTAAAAAGAACATGAGTATTCCAAATTTTTATTATAGCTGTATGAATTACCTCTCCACACATATTTTGTCTTGAGTATTGAAAACCTTGACAAAGTAAATAGTCCAACCAAGACTCTAATCAACCTAATTAAGCAGTAACAGCATAGAGACACACACTCATAGTTAAATTAACTTTTCTTTCATAAAGAGCCATGAAAAGAATATGAATTTACAAAAACTTTTGAACCATAAAAAATATGTTTATTTACTTCCTGAATGGGAGATGATCACTTACTCTTCCACCAAATGAAATATTTTAATCACTAACTACAGGACATACTCACAAATAAGCATCCTGAATGCTTCCTAGAGACATGTCTGATCAGGATTACACAGATACATGAAAACAATAACTATGAAAATTAATATCCTTTCTAAGGACAAAATGTGAAAGCAGACCTCCAATACTTGAAAGAGTTACAAAGTTCATAGTCATGAGATCTGAATTCCAATCCTGACTAACCTTTCATTTTGAAAAAGTCACTTCACCCTCTGAGTCTTATTTTTCTTATTTGTAAAGTGACAGATTTGAATTAGACAACATGTCAAGCTTCACACTACATAGGAGGCAATACAAACAGAGAAAAAAATTGCATAGGTTCAATCCTTGCTCCACTTAACTTCTCAAAGTTTATAAAATAGACCTGATGATAATAAAACATATTATGTATGTATGGATACTGTAGGTAGTGATAAACTAATGTGTTTAAAACACTTGGCTTTATAAGTCTGGCATATGATAACTATTGCTTTTGATATTTACTAGGCAGAAGTTCCAGTAAAGAGGTTGAAAACAACAACCCTCTAAACTCAGCAAAACCAAAAGCTGGATACATAAAACTAGAGCCCTGAATAACATTTTCTTGAAAAGATAGAAAGATAATGGATAGATGATAGAATATAGAGAGGTAGATAGATAGATGATAGATAGATAAATGATAGACAGACAGAAAGTAATTATGCTGTACTATCCTCTTTGTGGATCTATAAATAAAATTTATCAAGTAAATTTAATTTTTAAAAAGTCTTTCAGAGGGATAGTAAGAAAATCCAGAAATAATCCACCTACTCTAATAGCGTAGAAACATATGACCTGGTTAGATGGGAGTCTTATTTATCTTAAAGACAATTAGATTTCTCAAAGAAGAGATTTTAAAAGTCAAATAAATAATATATGAAAAATTGCTTATAAATGCAAAAGTCTTCAAATCAAAGTGGTTAACGAATAGCAACCATCTAATACAGGGGGTTGCTTCTTGTCAGAAGCAAGAAGAAAAGGAACAAAGAAGGCAGGTCAAGGTTGAGGAAAGACAATCTGCTGAATGGCCAATCTGAAAGAGTGACCTAGATCAACCAGAAAGAACCTCCAGAATCCACATGAGAGAAGTTGGCCTAGATCAGAGATTCACAAACTCTTTCTGTAAAGGGCCAGATGATAGGAAATATTTTAGGTTTTTTACACCAGACAACTCCTATCACAAATAATCAACTGTGACATTTTTAGTATGAAAGCAACCATAGATGACACATAAACTAATAGGTGTGTCTATATTTGAATACAAGTTTATCTACAAAACTGACAGCACCCCACTGTCTGTAATTTGTCAACCCTGTTTTGTATCATGTCTAGCCATATCTGGTTTCTTTACTAATTTCTTAGTCAGATGGAAAATATCTTTCAGTAATAGCTTCAAGAAGGACTTGTTAATTATTTCTTGAGTTTTTTGCCCATCTTATATTTCTGTGACCTTCACACAAAGATTATAGCTTGGCTAAGTATAGAGTTATGAGAAGTGAGTTGGATTCTGTCACATTGCTCCAACTGTCTGTTGTAGTATGTAGAATAGCTACAGAGCCATTTATGATTTTTCTTCTTCTGAATTGCCTCAAGACCATGAGATTCCCCACATTAAGTTTTAACTAGCAAGTAGTTTATTAGCAAATGACTTTTAAAAGTTATGTCAAAGTTAATGATAAAATAAAAGTAGAATAGCAATTAAGACAAGACTGGAAATTCCTGGACTGCACAAATCAAAAAGTCATATAACTTTGAGTAGATGGACAGTAGTGTGTCCCAACATTTCCTTTGCTCTCCTAGTTTTTGACAGATATATAAAGAGAAAATACAAAAGGAGAATGAGAAGCAGAGAGACTTTAGATATATCCATTTCTTTCATATATTTACATTAGTTGTATTAGCTTCTTGGATCTGTGAGAATTAAAAAAATAAATTTCTAGAACCTTGTACTGTTTCTTATAACTAGTTTGTCTCACATTTCATTAATCAGCCATTTATTTGAACTATTGAAACATTTCACATATTTGGTGCTTTTTCTCTATTTGCTCACATGACAGAGAACATTCTGATGGATTCTGATAGAGATGGATTCTGATAGAGATAGATTCTAATAGAGATGGATTCTGGCCACCACAGTGGGAAGGGGAATTTTTCTATATTTTCTGTGGTTTATTTTGCCAGATTAGAGTCCAGTTATTCATGAGTGATTGACAACTTCATCTAGACATAGGGATGTATCAGGGAATTTCCTTGCTGTGCCAGAATTTTTTTTTAATTTTGTAGAAACCCCTAAACAACTGGAGATTTACCTCTGCCTGATCAACAATTACTTTTATTATGAGTCCACTGTGAAATATCCCTTCATTTTGGGCACAGTCTTCCCACCAAACATAATCTGAGATCTAAAACTACAATTCCATGCCCTGTGTGTTAATATAAATTTTACTTCCAGAGCTTGGTATTGTTTTTGGAGCGGTGGAGAGACTGCTGCAAACCTTGATCCAATTTTCTATAATACACAAGAGACATCATGAAGTCAGTCCTTTTCTTGACCCAGCTTATCTGCAGCACAGCATATATAAACACTTTTTCAATGTTAATTAGGAGTCTCATTTAATAAATTTATTATTTACTTAAATTATTTAATAGGAATAGTGACTCAATTTTATGGACATGAAAAATCATTTACATATACTGGAAGATTGAGTCCTATGTCAATTATATTTAGATCCCTTTCATCATGGAGGGAACATTGATGTGTCCTCATGGGATATGAATTTGCCTTTCTTGCTGACAATGTTTCTGCCAACACCAACTCCTATGGTTTACTAGAAAGTCAGCTTTACTCCAGAGATTTCCATTAGTGTTGTCTCTAACCAAGGAACTCATTTTATGATGAAAGAGGTGCTGCAATGGCCTTACCTCCACAGAATTCACTAGTCTTACCATGTATTACAACATTTAGAAGTAACTGGCCTGATAGAAGAGTGGATTGTCTTACTGAAGGCCAATTTCTATATCAATAGTCTGCTGTTACATAAAAAAAAAATCCTAAAACTTTGAATTAAAACAATTATAATTTATTATTTCCCATAATTCTAGGTTGTAAAATGTTCAATATGGGATGAATGGACAGTTCTTTTACTGGATCTGCTTGGACTCACTTGCTTGGCTTCAGTCAGATGGATGCTTAATTATGACTAGATGGTCCAGTTTGACACCTTACCTTGAAAATGTCCAGCACCAGCTGAGATGTGATGAAATGACTGAGACAGTTATAACCTCTTTTAATCCAGTCTACTTGACACAGTGGTGGAAATATTCTAAGAAAGCAAGGTGTGAAGTACAAGCACTTGTCAAGATTCTGCTTGCATTAATGTGTGCTGATGTCCAATTAGCTAAAGCAGTCACAAGACTAAACACCAGTGTGGGAAAGGGACATAGATATGATAATCTACCACAATTTACCACACTGAGCTTTTTTGAACAAAGGGCTCAAAAACAAAGGATTTTGACACTCGGGTTCTGGGGTCCTAGCCCAGACCTGGTACAGGAGGTTGGGGTTACATGAGGTCACAAGCTCTAAGGACAAGCCTCTTTCAGTTCTTGTGTCTTTCACCACAAGAAGCTTGAGGGAGGAAGTTAGGAATCTGGAGCTGGCCAAAAGTGGGACTGCAGTCCAAGCTTGTGGCAAAAAGAGCACTCACATCACCCTTGACTGAGTAGAGTTGTTTCCTCCCAGTGTAGTTTCACTCACAACTCCATCAGATCTTCATAAACACCAGCTGAGACAAGATGGTGTAATAGAAGGACATGAGCTCATATCTTCTTTTTTTTTTTTTTTTTTGCGGTATGTGGGCCTCTCATTCTTGTGACCTCTCCCATTGTGGAGCACAGGCTCCGGAAGCACAGGCTCAACAGCCATGGCTCATGGGCCCAGATGTTCCACAGCATGTAGGATCTTCCCAGACAGGGGCACAAACCCGTGTCCCTTGCATCAGCAGGCGAACTCTCAACCACTGTGCCACCAAGGAAGCCCCCATATCTTCTTATGGAAACAACAAAATGACAACTAACTGCTGAACAATCATTGACAGAAAAAAAAAAAAACAAAACAGAAAGAAAACCAGGAACCTATCAAAAGATTTACCCTACATCCAAAGACAAAGGAGAAGCCACAACAAGATAGTAGGATGAGCACAGTGGTGATAAACTCAAATCCCATACCCACAGGGTGGGAAACTCACAAACTGAAAATCATACCAGAGAAGTTCTTCCACAGGAATGAAAGTTCTGAGCCCCACATCAGACTCCCCAACCTGGGGGTCTGGCAATGGGAGAAGGAGCCCCCAGAGAATCTGGCTTTGAAGTCCAATGGGTTTTGTTTGCAGGAATTCCATGGGACTGAGAGAAACGGAAACTCCACACTTTTAGGGCACACAGGGGGTCTCATGCAAACCAGGACCCAGGGATATATATGATGACCTCATAAGACACTGGGCCAGACTTAGATGCTAGCTTTGGAAACTCTCTTGTAGAGGAACGGCACAGCTGTGGCTCACTGCAGGGATAAGGACACTCGTGTCATTAGTTCTGGGGAGTACTCATTTCTGTGAGCCCTATTGGAAGCCATCATTTTCTCACGAAGAACTGGCCCCACCAAACAGCCTGTAGAATCCACTGTTGGGGCTCATTATGCCAAACAACAAATGGGGTAGGAACTCAGCCCCATCCATCTGCAGTCAGTCTGCTTAAAGTTTTCTTGAGCACACAGATGCCTGATAAACACACCTCCCAAAATGGCCCTGCCCACAAGATGGACAGGATCCAGCTCCACCAATCAGTGGGCAGAAGTAAATCCCTCCCACCAGGAAGCCTGCATAAGCGTCTTAGAATCATCCACCAGGGGGTAGACAGCAGAAGCAAGAAGGACTACAACCCTGCAGCCTGCAGAACAGAAAACACATCACAAAGAGTTAGATAGAATGAGATGGCAGAGGAATATGTCCCAGATGAAGAAACAAGATAAAACTCCAGAAGAACAACTAAGTGAAGTGGAGATAGGCAATCTATCTGAAAAAGAATTCAGAGTAATGATAGTAAAGATGACCCAAGAGCTCAAAAGAAGAATGGAGGCACAGATTGAGAAGATACAAGAAATGTTTAACAAAGACTTTTAAAAAGACCTAGAAGAACTAAAGAACAAACGAAGATGAACAATAAAATAACTGAAATGAAAAATACACTAGAAGGAATCAATAGCAGAATAACTGAAGCAGAAGAATGGATAAGTACCTGGAAGACAGAATAGTGGAAATCTCTGCCACAGAACAGAGTAAAGAGAAAGGAATGAAAAGAAATGAGGACATATGAGAGACCTCTAGGGCAACATTATATGCACCAACATTCACACTGTAGGGATCTCAGAAGAAGAGAGAGAGAAAGGAACAGAGAAAATATTTGAGATAATAGCTGAAAACTTCCCCAACCTGGGGAAATAGCAGTCACCCAAGTCCAGGAAGCACAGAGAGTCCTAGGCAGGGTAAACCCAAGGCAGACATGTTGAGACACATAGTAATAGATTTGAAAAAAATTAAAGTCAAAGAAAAAATATTAAAAGCAACAAGGGAAAAGCAACAAATAACACACAAGGGAATTCCATAAAGTTAACAGCTGATTTATCAGCAGAAACTCTGAGGCCAGAAAGACAGGCAAATTATATTTAAAGTGATGAAAGGAAAGAATCTATAACCAGCCAAGAATCTACCCAGCAAGGCTAACATTCAGATTCCACAGAGAACCCAAAAGCTTTACAGAGGAGGAAAAGTTAAGAGAATTCAGCACCACCAGCCCAGCTTTGCAACAAATGCTAAAGGCACGTCTCTAAGTGAAAAAGAAAAAGCCACAACTAGAAACAAGAAAATTACAAATGAAAAAGCTCACCAGTAAAGGCAAACATACAGTAAAAGTAGGAAATCATCTGTAACCAAACATGATATCAAAACCAGCAAATGTGAGAAGAGGAGAGCACAAATTCAGGGTATTGGAAAGGCATTTAAACCAGAAACATAAAACAACCTTGTTTTTGTACAGACTGCTATATCAAAACTACATGGTAAAGGCAAACTGAAAATCTACAATAGATACACACACACACACACACACACACACACACACACACACACAGAGGAATCCAAACACAACACTAATGTTAGTCATCAAATCACAAAAGAAGGGAACAAAAGAGGAAGGGGAAAAAAAAAGACCTACAAAAACAAATCCAAAACAATTAAAAAATGGCAATAAGAACATACATATCAATAATTACCTTAAATGGAAATGGATTAAATGTGCCAACCAAAAGACACAGACTGGCTGAATGTATACAAAATCAAGACCCAGATATATGCTGTCTACAAGACCCATTTCAGATCTAGGGGGACAAACGACTGAAAGTGAGATGGAAAAAGGAATTTCATGTAAATGGAAATCAAAGGAAAGCTGGAGTAGCAATACTCATATCAGACAAAATAGATTTTAATAATAAAGACTGTTATAAGAGACAAACAAGGACACTACATTATGATCAAAGGATCAACCCAAGAATATATAACAATTGTAAATATATATGAATGCAACATAGGAGCACCTCAATATATAAGGGAAATGCTAACAGCCATACAAGGAGAAATTGACAGTAACACAATAATAGTGGGAGACTATAATACCCCACTTTCATCAATGGACAGATCAACCAGACAGAAAATCAACAATGAAACACAGGCCTTAAATGACACATTAGACCAATAGACTTAATTGATATTTATAGAGCTTTCCATCCAAAAGCTGCAGAATACACATTCTTCTCAAGTTCACATAGAACATTTTCTAGGATTGTTCACATGCTGTGTCACAATGCAAACCTAGGTAAATCTAAGAAAATTGATATCATATCAAGCATCTTTTCCAACTAAAATGCTATGAGATTAGAAATCAACTACAAGAAAAAAATTTGTAAAAATCCCAAACATGTGGTGGCTAAACAATATGCTACTGAACAAGCAATGGATCACTGAAGAAATCAAAGAGGAAATCAAAAAATACCTAGAGACAAATGAAAATGAAAGCATGATGATTCAAAACCTATGTGATGCAGCAAAAGAAGTTCTAGGAGGGAAGTTTAAAGCATTACAATCTTACTTCAGGAAACAAGAAAAATCTGAAATAAACAACCTAACCTGACACCTAGAGCAACTAGAGAAAGAAATGAACAAAACCCAAAGTTGGTAGAAGGAAATAAATCATAAAGATCACAGCAAAAATAAATGAAATGAGACAAAGAAAACAAGAAAAAAGATCAATGAAACTAAAAGCTGTTTATTTGAAAAGGTAAGTAAAATACATTAATCTTTCCCAGACTCATCAAGAAAAAGAGGGAGAGAGCTCAAATCAATAACATTAGAAATGAAAAAGGAGAAGTTACAACAGACACCAAAGATACACAAAGGATCATAAGAGGCTACTATAAGCAATTGTATACCAATAAAATGGACAACCTAGAAGAAATGGGCAAATTCCTAGAAAGGTACAATGTCCCAGGACAGAACCAGGAAGAAATAGAAAATATGAACAGACTAATCAGAAGTACTAAAATTGAAACTGTGATTAAAAAATCTCCCAACTGGGACTTCCCTGGTGGTGCAGTGATTAAGAATCCGCCTGCCAATGCAGGGGAAACAGGCTCAAGCCCTTGTCCGGAAAGATCCCATATGCCATGGAGCAGCTAAGCCTGCGAGCTACAACTACTGAAGCCCACATGCCTAAAGTCCATGCCCCACAACAAGAAAAGCCACCACAATGAGAAGCCTGTGCACTGCAATGAAGAGTAGGCCCCACTCACCGCAGCTAGAGAAAGCAGGTGCACAGCAATGAAGACTCAAAACATCCAAACATAAATAAAACAAACAAACAAACAAGTATCTCAACAAATACAAGTCCAGGACCAGATGGCTTCACAGGCTAATTCTATCAAAAATTTAGACAAGATTGCTGAGGGGACAGGAGAAGATGGTGGAAGATTAGGACGTGGAGATCACCTTCCTCCTCACAGATACATCAGAAATACATCTACACGTGGAACTGCTCCTATAGAACACCCACTGAAAGCTGGCATAAGACCTCAGACCTCCCAAAAGGCAAGAAACTCCCCGCATGTACCTGGGTAGGGCAAAAGAAAAAAGAAAAAACTGAGACAAAAGAATAGGGATGGGACCTGCACCAGTGGGAGGGAGCTGTGAAGGAGGAAAGGTTTCCACACACTAGAAGCCCCTTTGCAGGCACAGACTGCGGGTGGTGGAGGGGGGAAGCTTCAGAGCCATGGGGGACAGCGCAGCCACCGGGGTGCAGAGGACAAAGCAGAGAGATTCCCACACAGAGGATCGGTGGCAACCAGCACTCACCAGCCCGAGAGACTTGTCTGCTCACCTGCCGGGACAGTCAGGGGCTGGGAGCTGAGGCTCAGCCTTCAAAGCATAGATCCATGGAGAGGACTGGGGTTGGTGGTGTGAACACAGCCTGAAGGGGTTAGTGCATGAGGCTAGATGGGAGGGAGTCCGGAAAAAGTCTGGAGCTGCCAAAGAGACAAGAGACTTTTTCTTTGTTTCCTGGTGCACAAGGAGAGGGGATTAAGAGTGCTTCTTAAAGGAACTGCAGAGACGGGCACAAGCCCTGGCTATCAGCGTGGACCACAGACACTAGCATGAGACGCTAAGGCTGCTGCTGCTGTCAACAAGAAGCCTGCGTGCGAGCACAGGTCACTATCCCCAACTCCCCTCCCAGGAGCCTGTGCAGCCTGCAACTGTCAGGGTCCCATGATCCAGGGACAACTTCCCCGGAAAAATGCATGGCACACCTCAGGCTGGTGCAATGTCACACCAGCCTCTACTGCCGCAGGCTCACCCCACATCCGTACCCCTCACTCCCCTCGGCTTGAGTGAGGCAGAACCCCCGAATCAGCTGCTCCTTTAACCCCGTCCTGTCTGAGCGAAGAACAGACCCCCTCAGGTGACCTACATGCAGAGGCGGGGCCAAATACAAAGCTGAACCCCGGGAGCTGTGTGAGCAAAGAAGAGAAAGGGAAATCTCTCCCAGCAGCCTCAGGAGCAGCGGATTAAATCTCCACAATTAACTTGATGTACCCTGCATCTGTGGAATACCTGAATAGACAATGAATCACCCCAAATTGAGGAGGTGGACTTTGGGAGAAAGATAGATTATTTTTTCCCTTTTTCCACTTTTTGTGAGTGTGTATGTGTATGTTTCTGTGTGAGATTTTGTCTGTATACCTTTGCTTTGACCTTTTGTCCTAGGGCCCTCTCTGTCTGTTTTTGTTTGTTTTTGTTTTACTTTTAAAATTTTTTCTAAATAATTATTGTGTATCTTAGTAACTTTATTTTATCTTTATTTAAATTTATCCTTTCTTTCTTTCTTTCTTTCCTTCTTTCATTCTTTCTTTCTATTTTTTCTCCCTTTTATTCTGAGCTGTGTGGAGGACAATCTCTTGGTGCTCCAGCCAGGTATCAGAGCTGTGCCACTGAGGTGGGAGAGCCAACTTCAGGACACTGATCCACAAGAGACCTCCAAGCTCCACGTAATATCAAACAGAGAAAATCTCCCAGAGATCTCCATCTCAACACCAACATCCAGCTTCACTCAACGACCAGCAAGCTACAGTGCTGGACACCCTATGTCAAACAACTAGCAAGACTGGAACACATCCCCATCCATTAGCAGAGAGGCTGCCTAAAATCATAATAAGGTCACAGACACCCCAAAACGCACTACCAGGTGTGGACTTGCCCACTAGAAAGACAAGATCCAGGCTCATTCAACAGAAAACAGGCACTAGTCCCCTCCACAAGGAAACTTACACAACCCTAGCCACTGGGGACAGACACCAAAAACAATGGGAACTACAAACCTGCAGCCTGCAAAAAGGAGACCCCAAACACAGAAAGATAAGCAAAATGAAAAGACAGAAAAACACAGAAGATGAAGGAGCAAGGTAAAAACCCACCAGAACTAACAAATGAAGAGGAAACAGGCAGTCAGCCTGAAAAAGAATTCAGAATAATGATAGTAAAGATGATCCAAAATCTTAGAAATAGAATAGAGAAAATGCAAGAAACATTTACCAAGGACCTAGAAAAATGAAAGAGGAAACAAGCAATGATGAAATAAATGAAATGAAATGAAAAATACTCTAGGAGGGATCAATAGCAGATTAACTGAGGCAGAAGAACGGATAAGTGACCTGGAAGATAAAATAGTGGAAATAATTACTGCAGAGCAGAATAAAGAAAAAAGAATGAAAAGAACTGAGGACAGTCTCAGAGACCTCCGGGACAACATTAAATGCACCAACATACGAATTATAGGGATCCCAGAAGAAGAAGAGAAAAGGAAAGGGACTGAGAAAATATTTGAAGAGATTATAGTTGAAAACTTCCCTAATATGGGAAAGGAAATGTTAATCAAGTCCACGAAACACAGAGTCCCATACATGATAAATCCAAGGAGAAACACGCCAAGACACATATTAATCAAACTGTCAAAAATTGAATACAAAGAAAACATATTAAAAGCAGCAAGGGAAAAATAACACAAAAGGGAATCTTCATAAGATTAATAGCTGATCTTTCAGCAGAAACTCTGCAAGCCAGAAGCAAGTGGCAGAACATATGTAAAGTGATGAAGGAGAAAAAACTACAACCAAGATGACTCTATCCAACAAGGATCTCATTCAGATTTCATGGAGAAATTAAAAACTTTACAGACAAACAAAAGCTGAGAGAGTTCAGCACCACCAAACCAGCTTTACAACAAATGCTAAAGGAACTTCTCTAAGCAAGAAATGCAAAAGAAGGAAAAGACCTACAATAACAAGCCCAAAACAATTAAAATGGGAATAGGAATATACATATCGATGATTACCTTAAATGTAAATGGATTAAATGCTCCCACCAAAAGATACAGACTGGTTGAATGGATACAAAAACAAGACCCGCATATATGCTGTCTACAAGAGACCCACTTCCAACCTAGGGACACATACAGACTGAAAGTGAGGGGATGGAAAAAGATATTCCATGCAAATGGAAATCAGAAGAAAGCTGGAGTAACAATTCTCATATCAGACAAAATAGACTTTAAAATAATGACTATTACAAGAGACATAGAAGGACACTACATAATGATCAAGGAATCAAACCAAGAAGATATAACAATTGTAAATATTTATGCACCTAACATAGGAACACCCCAATACATACAGCAAATATTAAGAGCCATAAAAGGGGAAGTCAACACTAACACAATCATAGAAGGGGACTTTAACACCCCACTTTCACCAGTGGACAGATCATCCAAAATGAAAATAAATAAAACACAAGCTTTAAATGACACATTAAACAAGATGGACTTTATTGATATTTATAGGACATTCCATCCAAAAACAACAGAATACACATTTTTCTCAAGTGCTCATGGAACATTCTCCAGGATAGATCATATCTTGGGTCACAAATCAAGCCTTGGTAAATTTAAGAAAATTGAAATTTTATCAAGTATCTTTTCTGACCACAACACTATGAGACTAGATATCAATTACAGGAAAAGATCTGTAAAAAATATAAACACATGGACGCTAAACAATACAGTACCTAATAACCAAGTGATCACTGAAGAAATCAAAGAGTAAATCAAAAATACATAGAAACAAATGACAATGGAGACCCAACGACCCAAAACCTATGGGATTCACCATAAGTAGTTCTAAGAGTGAAGTTTATAGCAATACAATCCTACCTTAAGAAACAGGAAACATCTCAAATAAACCACCTAAACTTACACCTAAAGCAATTAGAGAAAGAAGAAGAAGAACAACAACGAAAAACCCCACAAAGTTAGCAGAAGGAAAGAAATCCTAAAGATCAGATCAGAAATAAAAGAAAAAGAAATGAAGGAAATGATAGCAAAGATCAATAAAACTAAGAGCTGGGTCTTTGAGAAGATAAGCAAAATTGATAAATCACTAGGCAGACTCATCAAGAAAAAAAGTGAGAAGACTCAAATCAACAGAATTAGAAATGGAAAAGGAGAAGTAAATGACACTGCAGTAATACAAAGGATCATGAGAGATTACTACAAGCAACTTTATGCCAATAAAATGGACAACCTGGAAGAATTTGACAGATTCTTAGAAATGCACAACTGGCCGAGACTGAACCAGGAAGAAATAGAAATTATGAACAGACCAATCACAAGCACTGAAATTGAAACATTGATTAAAAAGTCTCCCAACAAACAAAAGCCCAGTACCAGATGCCTTCACAGGGGAATTCTATCAAGTATTTGGCAAAGAGCTAAAACCTATCCTTCTCAAACTCTTCCAAAATATAGCAGAGGGAGGAACACTCACAAACACATTCTACAAGGCCACCATCACCATGATACCAAAACCAGACAAAGATGTCACAAAGAAAGAAAACTACAGGCCAATATCACTGATGAACATAGATCCAAAATTCCTTAGCAAAATACTAGCAAACAGAATCCAACAGCACATTAAAAGGATCATACACCATGATCAAGTGGGGTTTATCCCAGGAATGCAAGGGTTCTTCAATTTATGCAAATCAATCAACGTGATAAACCATATTAACAAATTGAAGGGGAAAAACCATATGATCATCTCAATAGATGCAGAGAAAGCTTTCAACAAAATTTAACACCCATTTATGATAAAATCCCTGCAGAAAGTAGGCATAAAGGCAACTTTCCTCAACATAATAAAGGCCATATATGACAAACCCACAGCCAACATCATCTTCAATGGTGAAAAACTGAAACCATTCCCACTAAGATCAGGAAAAAGACAAGGTTTCCTACTCTCACCACTCTTATTCAAAATAGTTTTGGAAATTTTCACCACAGCAATCAGAGAAGAAAAAGAAATAAAGGGATTCCAAATGCGAAAAGAAGTAAAGGTGTCACTGTTTGCAGATGACATGATACTCTACATAGAGAATCCGAAAGATGCTACCAGAAAACTACTAGTGCTAATCAATGAAATTGGTAAAGTAGCAGGATACAAAATTAATGCACAGAAATCTCTGGCATTCTTATACACTGGTGATGAAAAATCTGAAAGTGAAATCAAGAAAACGCTCCCATTTACCACTGCAACAAAAAGAATAAAATATCTAGGAATAAACCTACCTAAGGAGACAAAAGACCTGTATGCAGAAAATAATAAGACACTGATGAAAGAAATTAAAGATGATAAAAATAGTTGGAGAGATATACTATGTTCTTGGATTGGAAGAATCAACATTGTGAAAATGACTCCACCACCCAAAGCAATCTACAGATTCAATGCAATTCTTATCAAACTACCACTGGCATTTTTCACAGAACTAGAAGAAAGGATTTCACAATTTGTATGGAAACAGAAAAGACCCTGAATAGCCAAAGCAATCTTGAGAACGAAAAATGGAGCTGGAGGAATCAGGCTCTCTGACTTCACACTATACTACAAAGCTACACTAATCAAGACAGTATGGTACTCACACAACAACAGAAATATAGATCAATGGAATAGGATAGAAATCCCAGAGATACACCCATGCACCTATGGTCACCTTATCTTTGATAAAGGAGGCAGGAATATGCAATGGAGAAAAGACAGCTTCTTCAATAAGTGTTGCTGGGAAAACTGGACAGATACATGTAAAAGTATGAAATTAGAACACTCCCTGACACCATACACAAAAATAAACCCAAAATGGATTGAAGACCTAAATGTATGGCCAGACACTATCAAACTCTTAGAGGAAAACACAGGCAGAACACTCTATGACATAAATCACAGCAAGATCCTTTTTGATCCACCTCCTAGAGAAATGGAAATAAAAACAAAAATAAAAAAATGGGACCTAATGAAACTTCAAAGCTTTTGCACAGCAAAGGAAACCATAAACAAGACCGAAAGACAATCCTCAGAATAGGAGAAAATATTTGCAAATGAAGCAACTGACAAAGGATTAATCTCCAAAATTTACAAGCAGCTCATGCAGTTCAATATCAAAAAGACAAACAACCCAATCCAAAAATGGGCAGAACACCTAAATAGAAATTTCTCCAAAGAAGATATACAGATTGCCAACAAACACATGAAAGAATGCTCAACATCATTAATCATTAGAGAAATGCAAATCAAAACTACAATGAGATATCATCTCACACCAGTCAGAATGGCCATCATCAAAAAGTCTAGAAACAATAAATGCTGGAGAGGGTGTGGAGGAAATGGAACCCTCTTACACTGTTGGTGGGAATGTAAATTGATACAGCCACTATGGTGAACAGAATGGAGGTTCCTTAAAAAACTAAAAATAGAAGTACCATATGATCCAGCAATCCCAGTACTGGGCACATACCCTAAGAAAACCATAATTTAAAAAGAGTCATGTGCCAAAATGTTCATTGCAGCTCTATTTACAATAACCAGGACATGGAAGCAACCTGAGTGTCCTCAACAGATGAATGGATAAAGAAGATGTGGCACATATATACAATGGAATATTACACAGTCATATAAAGAAATGGAATTGAGTTATTTATAGGGAGGTGGATGGACCTAGAGTGTGTCATACATGGTGAGGTAAGTCAGAAAGAGAAAAACAAATACTGTATGCTAACACTTATAAATGGAATCTAAGAAAAAAGTCATGAAGAACCTAGGGGTAGGACCAGGATAAAGACATGGACCTACTAGAGCATAGACTTGAGGATATGGGGAGGGGTAAGGGTAAGCTGTGACCAAGTGAGAGAGTGGCATGGACATATACACTACCAAACGTAAGATAGATATCTAGTGGGAAGTAGCCACATAGCGCAGGGAAATCAGCTAGATGGTTTGTAAACACCTAGAGGTGTGGGATAGGGAGGGTAGGAGGGAGGGAGATGCAAGAGGGAAGAGATATGGGAACATATGTATACGTATAACTGATTCACTTTGTTATAAATCAGAAACTAACATAATATTGTAAAGCAATTATACTCCAATAAAGATGTTTAAAATATTTATCCAAGAGTTAACACCTATCCTTGTGAAACTATCCCAAAAATTTGCAGAGGGAGGAACACTCCCAAACCCATTCTCTGGATTCATCACCCCACTGATATGAAAACCAGACAAAGATACCACTAAAAAAGAAAATTGCAGACCAATATCACTGGTGAACATAGAAGCAAAAATCTTCAACAAAATACTAGCAAACAGAATCCAACAACACATTACAAGCATCATATACCATAATCAAATGGGATTTATCCCAAGGATACAAGGATTTTCCAATATCTGCAAATCAATCAGTGTGGTAAACCACATCAACAAATTGAAGAATTAAAACTGTATGATCAGGTTTCCCTGGTGACGCAGTGTTTGAGTGTCCACCTACCGATGCAGGGGACACGGGTTCGTGACCCGGTCTGGGAAGATCCCACATGCCACGGAGCAGCTAGGCCCATGAACTATGACTGCTGAGCCTGTGTGTCCGGAGCCTGTGCTCCACAATGGGAGAGGTCACAACAGTGAGAGGCCCGCATACTATACACACACACACACACACAAAAACAAACAAACAAACAAACAAAACACAAAAACAACTATATGATCATCTCAATAGATGCAGGAAAAGCTTTTGACAAAATTGACACAAATTTATGATAAAAACTCTCCAGAAAGTGGGCATAAATGGAAAATGCCTCAACATAATAAAGGATATATATGACAAACCTACAACTAACATCATAATCAATGGTGAAAAGCTGAAAACATTCCCCCAAAGATCAGGAGCAAGACAAGGATGTCCACTCTCACCACTTTTATTCAACATAGTTTTGGAAGTCCTAGCAACAGCAATCAGAGAAGAAGAAGAAATAAAAGAAATACAAACTGGAAACAAGAAGGTAAAACTATCACTGTTTGCAGGTGACATCACACTATACATAGAAAATCCTAAAGACGCTACCAGAAAATTACTATAGCTCATCAATGAATTCTGTAAAGTTGGAGGATGCAAAATTAATATGCAGAAATCTCTTGCATTCCTATACAGTAACAATGAACGACCAGAAAGAGAAATTAAAGAAACAATCCCTTTTACCATCACATCAACAAGAATAAAATACCTAGGAATAAAGCTACCTAAGGAGACAAAAGACCTGTACTCTGAAAACTATAAGAGACTGATGAAAGAAACTGAAGATGACAAAAATATATGGAAAGATATACCATGTTCTTGGATTGGAAGAATCAATATTGTCAAAATTACTATACTGCCCAAGGCAATGTACATATTCAAGGCAATCTCTATCAAATTACCAACGGCATTTTTCACAGAACTAGAACAAAAAATCTTAAAATTTATTTGGAGATACAAAAGACCCCAAATAGCCAAAGTAATCTTGAGAAAGAAAAACGGAGCAAGGAGAATCAGGCTCCCTGACTTCAGACTATACTACAAAGCTACACTCATCAAACTATTATGGTACTGACACAAACAACCCAAAAAAAAAAAAAAAAATGGGGAGAAGACTTAAACAGGCATTTCACCAAAGAAGACATACAGATAGCCAAGTGGTACATGAAAAGATGCTCAATATTGTTAATTATTAGAGAAATGTAAATTAAAACTACAATGAGGTACCACCTTGCATCAGTCAGAATGGCCATCATCAAAAAGTCTACAAATAATAAAAGCTGGAGAAGGTGTGGAGAAAAGGGAACCCTTCTACATTGTTGGTGGGAATGTAAATTTGTACAGCCACTATGGAGAAGAGTATGGAGGTTTCTAAGAAACTAAAAATAGAGCTACCATATAATCCAGCAATCCCACTCCTGGAAATACATGTGGGAAAAAACATGCTTCAAAAGGATATGTGCACCCCATTGCAGCACTGTTTAAAATAGCCAAGACATGGAAGCCACTTAAACGTCCATCAACAGATGAATGGATAAAGAAGGTGTGGTACATATATACAATGGAATAGTACTCAGCCATTAAAAAGAATGAAAAATTGCCATTTGCAGCAACATGGATGGACCTGGGGATTATCATACTAAGTGAAGTAAGTCAGAGAAAGACAAATATATGATATCACTTATATGCGGGATCTAAAAAAATTATACAAATGAACTTATTTACAAAACAGAAACAGACTCAGAACTTATGGTTAGAGAATGAACTTATGGTTACCAGAAGGGAAGGTGGGGAGAGGGGGTGGACAGACTGGGAGTTTGGGATTGACCTGTACACACTCCTATATTTAAAATTGATAACCAACAATAACCTACTGTATAGCACAGGGAAATCTCAATATTATGGAACAACTTAAATGGGAAGAGTGTTTGAAAAAGTATAGATACATGTATATGCATTACTGAATTGTTTTGCTATACCCCTAAAACTAACACAACATTGTTAATCAACTATACTCCAATAAAAAAATTTTTTTTAAATGATTGTTTTCATGCCAAATTTTATTAGGCGTGAATATCATGTGATAGATATTTTGAAGTGGCTAAGCAGATGCCCGCCAAAGTATGATAGAGAAATGAGGCAAGAGTATATATTGTTAAATATGGGCTTTATCTTACAGGAAAAAAAATAAATCTTGCAAATGTGTGTTATACAATAGATAACCTTATCTTTACCGTCATTTGAAATGGGATTTCAGGTTTTATTGATAGACCTAAGAGTAAGACTTTATGATAAATCTGTAATTAAAGGGGTTTTTAAACATCTTTACTGCAGTATAATTGCTTTACATTGTGTTTGTTGCTGCTGTACAACAAAGTGAATCAGCTATACGTATACATATAACCCCATATCCACTCCTTCTTATATCTCCCTCTCACTCTCCATATCACACCCTTCTAGGTGGACACAAAGCACGGAGCTGATCTCCCTGTGCAAGCTGCTTCCCACTAGCTATCTATTTTACATTTGGTAGTGTATATATGTCAATGCCACTCTCTCACTTCGTCTCAGCTTATTCTTCCTCCTCCCCAGGTCCTCAAGTCCACTCTCTACATCTGAGTCTTTATACTCGTCCTGCCCCTAGGTTCTTCAGAACATTTTTTTTTTTAGATGCCATATATATGTGTTAGAATATGGCATTTGTTTCTCTCTTTCTGATTTACTTCACTCTGAATGACAGACTCTAAGTCCATCCACCTCACTACAAATAACTCAATTTCATTTCTTTCTATAGCTGAGTAATATTCCATTGTATATATGTGCCACATCTTCATTATCCATTCATCTGTTGATGGACACTTGGGTTGCTTCCATGTCCTGGTTATTGTAAATAGTGCTGAAATAAACATTGTGGTACAAGACTGTTTTTGAATTACAGTTTTCTAAGGGTATATGCCAAAGAGTGAGATTGCTGGGTCATATGCTAGTTCTATTTTTAGTTTTTTAAGGAACCTCCATACTGTTCTCCATAGTGGCTATATCAATTGATATCCCCACCAACACTGCAAGAAGGTTCCCTTTTCCCCACAACCTCTCCAGCATTTGCTGTTTGTAGATTTTTTGATGACTGTCATTCTGACCAGTGTGAGGTGATACCTCATTGTAGTTTTGATTTGCATTTCTCTAATGATTAGTGATACTGAGCATCCTTTCATATGTTTGTTGGCAATCTTCTTATCTTCTTTGGAGAAATGTCTATTTGGGTCTTCTGCCCATTTTTGCATTTTCTTTGTTTTGTTTTGTTTTTTGATATTGACCTGCATGAGCTGCTTATATAATTTGGAGATTAGTCCTTTGTCAGTTGCTTCTTTTGCAAATATTTTCTCCCATTCTGAGGGTTGTCTTTTCGTCTTGTTTATGGTTTCCTTTGCTGTGCAAAAGCTTTTAAGTTTCATTAGGTCCCATTTGTTTATTTATTTTTGTTTATGTTCATTACTCTAGGAGGGAATCAAAAAGATCTTCCTGTGATTTATGTCAAAGAGTGTTCTTCCTATGTTTTCCTCTAAGAGTTTTATAGTGTCTGGACTTACATTAAGTCATTAATCCAATTTGAGTTTACTTTTGTGTATGATGTTAGGGAGTGCTCGAGTTTCATTCTTTTACATGTATCTGTCCAGTTTTCCCAGCACCACTTATTGAAGAGGCTGTCTTTTCTCCATTGTATATTCTTGCCTCCTTTATCAAAGATAAGGTGACCATATATGCATGGGTTTATCTCTGGGCTTTCTATCCTCTTCCACTGATCTATGTTTCTGCTTTTTTGCCAGTACCATACTGTCTTCATTACTGTAGCTTTGTAGTATAGGCTGAAGTCAGGGAGCCTGATTCCTCCGGCTCTATTTTTCTTTCTCATGATTGCATTGGTAATTTGGGGTCTTTTGTGTTTCCATACAAATTGTGAAATGTTTTGTTCTAGTTCTGTGAAAAATGCCAGTGGTAGTTTGATAGGGATTGAATTTAATCTGTAGATTGCTTTGGGTAGTAGAGTCATTTTCACAATGTTGATTCTTGCAATCAAAGTACCTGGTATATCTCTCCATGTGTTTATATCATCTTTAATTTCTTTCTTCAGTGTCTTATAGTTTTCTGCATACAGGTCTTTTTTTTTCCCTAGGTAGCTTTATTCCTAGATATTTTATTCTTTTTGTTGCAGTGGTAAATGGGAGTGTTTCCTTAATTTCTCTTTCAGATTTTACATCATTACTGTATAGGCATGCAAGAGATTTCTGTGCATTAATTTTGTATCCTGCTACCTTGCCAAGTTCATTGATTAGTTCTAGTAGTTTTCTGGTAGCATCTTTAGGATCCTCTATGTGTAGTATCATGTCATCTGCAAGCAGTGATGGTTTTACTTCTTTTCTGATTTGGATTCCTTTATTTATTTTTCATCTCTGATTGCTGTGGTTAAAACTTCCAAAACTATGTGGAATAATAGTGTTGAGAGTGGGCAACCCTGTCTTGCTCCTGATCTTAGTGGAAATGTTTTCAGATTTTCACCATTGAGAATGATATTGGCTGTGGGTTTGTCATAAATAGCCTTTATTATGTAGAGGTAATTCCCCTCTATGCTTATTGTCTGGAGAGTTTTTATCATCAATGGTGTTGAATTTTGTCAAAATCTTTTTCTTTATCTATTGAGATTATCATATGGTTTTTATCCTTCAATTTGTTAATATGGTGTGTCATATTAATGGATTGTGTATATTGAAGGATCCTTGCATTCCTGGGATAAACCCCACTTAATCATGTTGTATGATCCTTTCAATGTGCTGCTGAATTTTGTTTGTTAGTATTTTGTTAAGGTTTTTTGCATCTATGCTTATGCTCATCAGTGATATTGACTTGTAGTTTTCTCTCTTTGTGACAACTTTGGTTTTGGTATCAGAGTTATCGTGGCCTGGTAGAATGAGTTTGGGAGTGTTCCACCCTCTGCTATATTTTGGAAGAGTTTGAGAAGGATAGGTGTTAGCTCTTCTCTAAATATTTGATAGAATTAGCCTGTCCTGGTCTGGGCTTTTGTTTGCTGGAAGATTTTAATCACAATTTCAATTTCAGTGCTTGTGATTGGCCTGTTCATATTTTCTATTTCTTGCTGGCTCAGTCTCAGAAGGTTGTGCTTTTCTAAGAATTTGTCCATTTCTTCCAGGTTGTCCATTTTATTGGCATATAGTAATCTCTCATGTTCCTTTGTATTTCTGCAGTGTCAGTTGTTACTTCTCCTTTTTCATTTTTAATCTGTTGATTTGAGTCTTCTTCCTTTTTTTTGTTGATTAGTCTGGCTAATGGTTTATCAATTTTGTTTATCTTCTCAAAGAACCAGCTTTTAGTGTTATTGATCTTTGCTATCATTTCCTTCATTTCTTTTTCTTTTATTTCTGATCTGATCTTTATGATTTCTTTCCTTCTGCTATCTTTGGAGGTTTTTGTTCTTCTTCTTTCTCTAATTGCTTTAGGTATAAGTTTTGGTTGTTTATTTGTCATTTTTCTTGTTTCTTGAGGTAAGATTGTATTGCTATAAACTTCCCTCTTAGAACTGCTTTTGCTGCATCCTATAGGTTTTGGGCTGTCGTATTTTCATTGTCACTTATTTCTAAGTTTTTTTTAAATTTCCTCTTTGATTTCTTCAGTGATCTATTTGTTATTTAGTAGTGTAATGTTTAGCCTCCTTGAGTTTTATTTTTTACAGATTTTTTTCCTATAATTGATATCTAGTCTTATAGAATTTTTGTCAGAAAAGATACTTGATATGATTTCAATTTTCTTAATTAACCATGGCTTGATTTGATACCCAAGATATGATCTATCCTGGAAAATATTCCATGAGCACTTAAGAAGAAATAGCATTCTGTTGTTCTTGGGTGGAATGTTGTATAAATATCAATTAAGTCCATCTTGTTCAATGTATCATTTAAAGCTTGTATATCCTTATTTATTTTCATTTTGTTTGACCTGTCCATTGGTGAAGTGAGGTGCTATTAAAGTCCCTGACTATTATTGTGTTGCTGATGATTTTCCCTTTTATGGCTGTTAACATTTGCCTTATATATTGAGGTGCTCCTATGTTGGGTGCATAAATATTTACAATTGTTATATCTTCTTGTTGGATTAGGCATTATGTAGTGTCCTTCTTTGTCTCTTGTAATAGTCTTTATTTTAAAGTCTATTTTGTCTGATATGAGAATTGTTACTCCAGCTTTCTTTTGATTTCCATTTGCATGGAATATCTTTTTCCATCCCCTCACTTTCAGTCTGTATGTGCCCTAGGCCTGAAGTGGGTGCCTTGTAGACAGAATATATATGGTCTTGTTTTTGTATCCATTCAGCCAGTCTATGTCTTCTGGTAGGAGGATTTAATTCATTTACTTTAAAGTGATTATCAGTATGTTGATATTTCTATCAACATATTGATGTTCCTACTACCATTTTCTTAATTGTTCTGGGTTTGTTATTGTAGGTCTTTTCCTTCTCTTGTGTTTCCTGCCTAGAGAAGTTCCTTTAGCATTTGTTGTAAAGCCCGTTTGGTGGTGTTGAAATCTCTTAGGTTTTGCTTGTCTGTAAAGTTTTTAATTTCTCTGTTGAATCTAAGTTAGATTCTTGCTATGTAGTGTAATTTTGGTTGTAAGTTTTTCCCTTTCATGACTTTTAATATATCCTGCCGTTCCCTTTTGGTTTGCAGAGTTTCTTCTGAAAAATCAGCTGTTGTTAACCTTATGGGGATTTCCTTGTATGTTATTTTTCTCTTGGTGCTTTTAATATATTTTCTTTGTATTTAATTTTTGGTAGTTTGATTAATATGTGTCTTGGCACGTTTCTCCTTGGATTTTTCTTGTATGGGACCCTCTGTGCTTCCTGTACTTGATGGACTATTTCCTTTCCCATATTAGGGAAGTTTTCATCTATAATCTCTTCAAATATTTTCTCACACCCTTTCTGTCTTCTTCCTTTGGGACCCCTATAATTCAAATGTTGGTGCATTTAATGCTGTCTCAGAGGTCTATGAGACTGTCTTTAATTCTTTTCATTCTTTTTTCTTTATTCTGTTCTGTGTTAATTATTTGCACTATTTTATCTTCCAGGTCACTTATCCGTTTTTCTGCCTCAGTTATTCTGCTATTAATTCCTTGTACAGAATTTTTGATTTCACTTATTGTTTTGTTCATCAGTGTTTGTTTGCTCTTTAGTTCTTCTAGGTCCTTGTTAAACATTTCTTGTATTTTCTCCATTCTATTTCCAAGATTTTGAATCATGTTTACTATCAATACTCTGAATTATTTTTCAGGTAAGCTGCCTAATTCCTCTTCAGTTGTTTGCTCTGGTGGGTTTTTACTTTGCTCCTTCATCTGCTGCATATTTTTTGTCTTCTCATTTTCCTTAACTTATTGTGTTTGGGGTTTCCTTTTTTCAGGCTGCAGATTCATAGTTCTCATTGCTTCTGGTGTCTTCCCCAAAGGTAAGTTTTGTTCAGTGGGTTGTGTAGGTTTCCTAGTGGAGAAGAATTGTGCCTGTGCTCTGGTGGATGAGGGTGGATCTTGTCTTTCTGGTGGGCAGGACCGTGTCCAGTAGTGTGTTTTGGGATGTCTGTGTACTTAGTATAATTTTAGGCAGCCTCTCTGCTAATGGGTGCGGTTGTGTTCCTGTCTTGCTAGTTGTTTGGCATGGGGTGTCCAGCACAAGAGCTTGCTGGTCATTGAGTGGATCTGGGTCTTAACGTTGAGATGGAGATCTCTGGGAGAACTCTCCCCAATTGATATTATGTGGGTCTTGGAGGTCTCTGGTGGTCCAATGTCCTGAGCTCAGCTTTCCCACATCATAGGCTAAGTCCTGACACACAGCCAGAGCACCAAGACCCTGTCAGCCACATGACCAGGTACTTGGGGAGTTTCTTGTGTTTTCAGAAGTCTGAAGTTTTCTGCCAGCATTCAGTAGGCATTCTGTAGGAGTTTTTCTACATGTAGTTGTATTTTTGATGTATCTGTTGGGAGGAAATTGTCTCCAAGTCTTACTCCTCCACCATCTTGAAGACCCTCCCAATAGTTTTTTTAATGTTCCTGAAATAATAATAATAATAATAAAGCTTACATAAAGGGTTCCTTTGAATGATGTGAATTTCTTCTTTTTGTCCTCATGTTGAAGCTATTTTAGATGATTTTGTAAATTACTCATATTTCCTACATGATAGTGATTTATAGCAAATATTACCTGAAAAGTTATCAAGTGATTTATTATGAATTTTTTCTAGTGTATCTTTAGAATAAGATGAAAATAATTGCTACATGAGCTTTGATAAATGTAATAATTTCTCCTGATGATAATAATTTTAGTTATAATTCACCATTTATCACTTATCACCATTGAGCAAATAGCAAAGAAGGAATTAACCTTTGAACACAATTAAATGAACATGAAAGAGCTAAATGCTATATTTATATTCAATACATACTTCAATTAGTTTCAGGAAAAATCCTACCAATAATGTAAGGACTTCCAATGCTGGCTATGACAAACTAGCTTATAGAAGACCTTCCACCAAAAACAATTAAAAATCTGGTTAAAAAAATAAGCTATGTGAAGGAAAGTCACCAAGATAGCCAGAATTTGAGGAATCTTTGGGCTTCCTTCTCCCTCAAAGTATTCACTTATTCTTAAAAGTAACAAGGCCAAGTGTCCAAAAATCTGAGCAAAAAGGAGCAGTTAAGAGACAGAGAAACAAACCAAACTGTTAGCAATTTCACAGAGCTGGAAGACATAAAAAAGAGTGTGGAGCTACTATGACAGCCAGAACTTTAAGGGCCAAGATCCCAGAAAGAAAGGAAAAAACTGTGATATAACATTTTATACCTTTTTACAGCTTGAAGCATTTGTGAATTGTAAGCTGTATAAATCGCAAAAACTAAGCCAACAGAAAGTGGCAACTAACAAGCTAAAAATCAAAGAAGAGCTTTGGGAAGACTCAATGCTATTGAGACAGAAATTGGAGATCAGGGTCTGCCAATGAGAAAGAAATCTTGTCAGCACACCAAGGTCTCAGTTGAAACTATGAAAGTATAAACTCAGTTTGAAAACAATTCAATCCCAGAATGGATTAAAGTGATCTATCCTCACTACATAAACTGCCTGACAAAAGCAAAAGTAAGTCATTTGTGGAGGAGGTGTCTTCTAGAGCCTCAATATGTTTTTTATAATAAAGTCCAACATTGAATTAAACACACGCACACACACACACACACACACACACACACACACACACACACACACAAGCAAACCAAGATAAAGGGGGGAAAATATAACAGAAATATGAACAGGATATCCAGATATTAGAGTTATATCAGAAATATAACTTAAAATGTTTTATTATTAATTTTGAAATGTGATAACTATATTCAAAAATATAGAAGGAGAAAATGGCAAATTTCTCCCATAGAAATAGTATCCATCATAAAAGAACATTTTTAAAAAAGAAAAATGTCTTCAAGTTAAGAACTGAATAATTATATTTAACCACAGATAAGAAAGAAGAAAAGACGGTTAGGAAGCTAGAATCCAGGCTAGAAAAACTTATGTAGGCTGAAAAATGTAAGTTATAATATAATGGGTAATATCTTAAAAATAAGATATATGAGGTATAGAAAAGGCCTACCATATGTATAATTAGAGTTCCAGAGGAAAATAAGAGAGAAAGAGAAAGTAAAAATATTACTTTCAAACATTTAATGTATCCAAATTTATACGGCCACCAGCAGAGTAGTAGAGTTCCAGTTGCTCCATATTCTTGCCAATACCTGATATTTGTCAGTGTTTTACATTTAACTATTGGTGTACGTTGCTATCTTATTCTGGCTCTCATTTTAATGTCCAGTACTACTGAACATTAAATGATATAATTTATGCCACTCCTGTCAAGAAATCTCTTAACATAACATAAAAGAGTTTATCTCAAAGTAACAGCCTATATTATAATTAATGGTTAACAATTAATTAATAAACACATGAAAGTCAGCCCCTGAAAAATGTCAGCATTTAGAGGTATAACAGAGGAGAAACTAAAGTAAAAGAGACTTCTAAGTAATAGCATATGAGATAGAAGAAACCCTTGGGTGGGTGTTCCAATATCTGAGATAAAAGAGCATTTCAAGACGCAGAAAATGGCCAACTGTTTTAAATGTTTCTGAGAGATCAAGTAAGATAGCGAAAGAAGTATATCCATTAGATTTCTCAACAGGGTGATCTCTGGTGTCTAGAGTATGGTCAGTGTAATGAAGAGAGAAGAAGTCATACTAGAATGACCTGGATATAAGGAAATGGAAATAATTTATGCAGAAACTCTTCCAAGGAATTTGTCTATAATAGAGAGTATGGGCTTGGAATGATGGCTGGATGAAGCAGCACCAAAGAAGGTCATATACTGTTAGCATAAGAGACAAAATTAGCTGCTATAATCTTAAAGAAAAAGAATAAAGATATTAGATAATAAAACTACAATAATTAATAGAATAAGAAATTGGCACGAAATAGCAAAAAAGTCCAATGTAAAAGAATAGAGAATATATTTCTTATGGAAAGAAATGGAAACTTGACCTTTTTTATCATATTGTACACAAAATTCTTTTGCATGTGGTTTTAAAATCTAAACTCAAAAGAAAGAAAATAAAGTTTCTAGAAGATATAAAAGAATGTCTGGGCTTCCCTGGTGGCACAGTGGTTGAGAATCTGCCTGCCAATGGAGGGGACATGGGTTCGGGCCCTGGTCTGGGAGGGTCCCACATGACACAGAGCAACTGGGCCGGTGAGCCACAACTACTGAGCCTGCGTGTCTGGAGCCTGTGCTCTGCACAAGAGAGGCCGCGATAGTGAGAGGCCCGTGCACCGTGATGAAGAGTGGCCCCCGCTTGTTTCAACTAGAGAAAGCCTTCACACAGAAACGAAGACCCAACACAGCCAAAAATAAATAAATTAATTAATTTTAAAAATGTCTTTTTTATTCTAGGGTATTTCTTAACACAAAAAATAATATCCATAAAATGAAGAAAATGATGGATTGAACTCTGTTAAAATTAAGAACTACTATGTATCAATACGTACCATTAAGAAGTTAAAATAGCAAACCACATAATGGGAAAAGATATTTGCCATACCTAAAGCCTGCAAAAGAATTTATACAGAATACATAAAGAATTTAGAGAAATCAATGACAAAGCAATAGGCAGTACAATATAAAAGTGAACAAAACCTTGAATGGGCACTTTACCAAAAGAAAACATCCAAATGGACAAAATATATATAAAAATGTGTTCAACAGTAGCAGACATTCAAATTAAAGCCACAATAAATTACCCCTACATATCCTCCAGAAATGCTAAAATGTAAAACACTGACATATACTGAGTGTTCTCAATGATGTAGACCAACAAAAACACTACTGTACTGTTGGTGGAAGTGTAAATGAGTACACCACTTTAAAAAACTGGTGGGAAGCATCTACTAAACTTGAATATATGCATATAGTCTGGCCCAGAAATTTCACTCTTGGAATTTGCCTAAACACACACACACACACACACACACACACACACACACACACACACACGTATTAGAAGTAATGCATAAGATGATTTATAAAAACCTTATTCATAATAGTTAAAAACAATAAAGTTTTAAGAGCTTATTAGCCTTAGAAGAGAAAAATATATTGTGGTATATTACTGCAATAGAATATAATACTGCATTAAAAGTTATCAAACTACTGTTATGCACAGTAATGTGGATAAACCTCACAAATACAATGTTGAGTGAAAGATGTTGGACACCAAAGGATAACTTTATATAAAGATTACATTTATATAACATTCAAAAATAAACTATTCTATGTAACTAAAAGGCAGGACAATGGTCACTGTGGTAGACAGAAAAACACCCCTCTAAAGATACCCATGTCCTAATCCTTAGAACTGTGAATATGTTTCCTTACATAGCAAAAGGAACTTTGCACATATGATTAAGTTAAGAACTTTGAGATGGGGAGATATTTCTGGATTATCTGGGTGGGCCCAATGTAATCATGAGGCTCCTTATCAGAGGGAAACAGGAAGAGTCAAATTTGGAAGAAGGAGATGTGATAATAGAATCAGAGTTTGGGATGATGTGTTTTGAAGATGGAAGAAGGGGTCACAATCCAAGGAAAGCAGAAGCTAGACTCCAGAAGCTAGAAAAAGTAAGAAAGTGGTTTCTCCCATGAAGCCTCTAGATGGTATACAACACTGCCAGATTACTGATTTTAGAATTCTGCACTATATAAATATAAAAAAAACATTGTATCATTTTAAGCCACTAATTTTGTGGTAATTTGTTACAATAGCAATAAGAAAGTAATGCAGTTATTTTTGAGGAGGAGAGTGAAGTAGAGATTTCGAGAAGATATAAAAGGATTTCTCTGTTGTTCAATCTCTTGATTTGAGAGATTGTTACACAAAGGTGCTCCCTTTGTGGAAATGTATCAACCTGTGCTTTGTGAAAATGATATGTAATGTATACCTATAAGGTATGCACTTTTGATTGGTACACTTCTCTTCAGTAAAATTTTTTTAATATTTTATCAAAGTGATTAATATAATAACTCTGGTTGATTTTCTCCAGTTTATACTTTCCTTTTCCTCAAAATTGTGTGATAATCATCTATTTCCTTGACAAGCTAATAAAAAGTAAAAAGCTTTAAAGTAAATAAACTTCAATGTGAGATACTTACATGGGGGCTCTCACAGGTGGAGTGGGAGATTTACACAGATGGAAATACATCTCGCATTCTCAAAACCATATGCTTTACCAGGAAAGAAGTTATATGTGTAAACAAATTTGATCTTTAAAAATTAAATGTGGTGGTACAGAATGACAAAGGAACAAGGAAAAGGCAAAGTTTAAATAGAGATATTAGAAAATAACACTTGACACGCAATATTGATAAAGAAGATGACTTGCTCACATGAAACCCAGTGTGTGTTTTACTTATGCTTGTCATTTAACCTTTATAAAACCCTATGAAAGAGGTACTGTATTGCATATGAGTAAACTGAACCTCAGAGATGTTAAGGACAAAGTCTTGTTTACATTCAAAGGCATGGAGAAGAAGCTATGTGTAACTGACCCCAGGATCTGAGCTCTATGTGCAATGTGTTAACATGCAGGCCTAGAGCTACATGAATGAATAAATATGAAATTACAAGGAAAAGTTTCTAAGAAAAGGAAAACAGAAAACTACAAACATCAATGTAACAAACTAATATTTTGAAATATTCATTTTTCCCTTTGTTTTCCTTTGCTTCCTTGTACGTGGTCTTTCCCCTGGTCAATCAAAGAAACACATGTGGCTTCAGAAAGAATTGAGGTTGTAAATAGCAGGAAAGCAAATGTTGAATCATCAATACTCAAGAGCGTTACTTTTGTTTGGATGATTTTTTGACATCCACGCTAGAGGTTTTTTTTTTTTTTTTTAATTTTTATACAGCAGGTTCTTACTAGTCATCAATTTTATACACATCTGTGTATACATGTCAATCCCAATAGCCCAATTCAGCACACCACCATCCCCACTCCCATACGGTTTCTCCCCCTTGGTGTCCACACATTTGTTGTCTACATCTGTGTCTCAACTTCTGCCCTGCAAACCAGTTCATACATACCATTTTTCTAGGTTCCACATATATGCATTAATATACGATATTTGTTTTTTCTCTTTCTGACTTATGTCACTCTGTATGACAGTCTCTAGATCCATCCACGTCACAACAAATGACACAATTTCCTTCCTTCTTATGGCTGAGTATATTCCATTGTATATATGCACCACATCTTCTTTACCCATTCTTCTGTCGATGGGCATTTAGGTTGCTTCCATGATCTGGCTATTGTAAGTAGTGCTGCAATGAACATTGGGGTGCATGTGTTTTTTGAATTATGGTTTTCTCTGAGTATATGCCCAGGAGTGGGATTGCTGGATCATATTGTAATTATACTTTTAGTTTTTAAAGAACCTCCATACTGTTCTCGATAATGGCTGTATCAATTTACATTCCCACAAACAGTGCAAGAGGGTTCCATTTTCTCCACACCCTCTCCAGCATTTGTTGTTTGTAGATTTTCTGATGATGCCCATTCAAACTGGTGTGAGGTGATACCTCATTGTAGTTTTGATTTGCATTTCTCTAATTATTAGTGATGTTGAGCAGTTTTTCATGTGCTTCTTGTCCATCTGTATGTCTTCTTTAGAGAAATGTCTATTTAGGTCTTCTGCCCATTTTTGGATTGGGTTGTTTGTTTCTTTAATACTGAGCTGCATGAGCTGTTTATCTACTTTGGAGATTAATCCTTTGTCCATTGATTCATTTGCAAATAATTTCTCTCAATCTAAGGGTTGTCTTTTCGTCTTGTTTATGGTTTCCTTTTCTGTGCAAAAGCTTTTAAGTTTCATTAGGTCCCATTTCTTTATTTTTTGTCTTTATTTCCATTACTCTAGGAGGTGGATCAAAAAAGATCTTGCTGTGATTTATGTCAAAGGGTGTTCTTCCTATGTTTTCCTCGAAGAGTTTTATAGTGTCCGGTCTTATATTTACGTCTCAAATTCATTTTGAGTTTATTTTTGTGTATGGTGTAAGGGAGTGTTCTAATTTCATTCTTTTACATGTAGCTGTCCAGTTTTCCCAGCACCACTTATTAAAGGGACTCTCTTTTCTCCATTGTTTATCATTGCCACCTTTGTCATAGATTAGTTGACCATAGGTGCATGGATTTATCTCTGGGCTTTCTCTCTTGTTCCATTGATCTCTGCTTCTGTTTTTGTGCCAGTACCATATTGTCTTGATTACTGTAGCTTTGTAGTATAGTCTGAAGTCAGGGAGTCTGATTCCCCCAGCTGCGTTATTTTCCCTCAAGACTGCTTTTGTTATTTGGGGTCTATTATGTCTCCATACAAATTTTAAGATGTTTTGTTCTAGTTCCATAAAGAGTGACATTGGTAATTTGATAGGGATTGCATTGAACCTGTAGATTGCTTTGGGTAGTATAGTCATTTTCACAATATTGATTCTTCCAATCCAAGAACATGGTATATCTCTCCATCTGTTGGTATCATCTTTTTTTGTGTGTGTGGTACACAGACCTCTCACTGTTGTGGCCTCTCCTGTTGCGGAGCACAGGCTCCGGATGCGCAGGCTCTGCAGCCATGGCTCATGGGCCCAGGTGCTCTGTGGCATGTGGAATATTCCCGGACCAGGGCCCAAACCTGTGTCCCCTGCATAGGCAGGCGGACTCTCAACCACTGCACCACCAGGGAAACCCATGTTGGTATCATTTTTAATTTCTTTCATCAGTGTCTTATAATTTTCTGCGTACAGGTCTTTTACCTCCCTAGGAAGGTTTATTGCTAGTGTTTTATTCTTTTTGTTGCAGTGGTAAATGGTAGTGTTTCATTAATTTCTCTTCCAGATTTTTCATCATTAGTGTACAGGAATGCAAGAGATTTCTCTGCATTGATTTTGTATCCTGTGACTTTACCAAATTAATTGATTAGCTCTAGTAGTTTGCTGGTGACATTTTTAGGATTCTCTATGTATAGTATCATGTAATCTGAAAACAGTGACAGTTTTAGTTCTCCTTTTCCAATTTGTATTCCTTTTCTTTCTTTTTCTTCTGATTGTCATTGCTAGGATGTCCAAGACTATGTTGAATAATAGTGGTGAGAGTGCACATCCTTGTCTTGTTCCTGATCTTAGAGGAAATGCTGTCAGTTTTTCACCATTGAGAATGATGTTTGCTGTGAGTTTGTCATATATGGCCTTTATTATATTGAGATAGGTTCCCTCTATGCCCACATTCTGGAGAATTTTTATCATAAATGAGTGTTGAATCTTGTCTAAAACTTCTTCTGCATCTATTGAGATGATCATATAGTTTTTATTCTTCAATTTGTTAATATGGTTTATCACATTGATTTGTGTATATTGAGGAATCCTTGCATCACTGGGATAAATCACACTTGATCATGGTGTATGATCCTTTTAATGTGTTGTTGGATTCTGTTTGCTAGTATTTTGTTGAGGATTTCTGCATCTATATTCATCAGTGATATTGGTGTGTAATTTTCTTTTTTTTGCAGTATCTTTGTCTGGTTTTGGTTTCAGGGTGATGGTGGCCTCATAGAATGAGTTTAGGAGTGTTCCTTCCTTTACAATTTTTTGGAAGAATTTGAGAAGGATGGGTGTTAGCTCTTCTCTAAATGTTTAATAGAATTCACCTGTGAAGCCAACTGGTCCTGCACTTTGGTTTGTTGGAAGATTTTAAATCACAGTTTCAATTTCATTACTTGTGAATGGTCTGTTCATATTTTCTATTTCTTCCTGGTTTACTTTTGGAAGGTTATACCTTTCTAAGAATTTATCCATTTCTTCCACGTTCTCCATTTTATTGGCATAGAGTTGCTTGTAGTAGTCTCTTTGGATGCTTTGTATTTCTGTGGTGTCTGTTGTAACTTCTCCTTTTTCATTTCTAATTTTATTGATTTGAGTCCTCTCCCTATTCTTGCTGAGTCTGGCTAATGGTTTATCAATGTTGTTTATCTTCTCAAAGAACCAGCTTTTAGTTTTACTGATCTTTGCTATTGTTTTCTTTGTTTCTATTTCATTTATTTCTGCTGTGATATTTATGATTTATTTCCTTCTGCTAACTTTGGGTTTTGTTTGCTTTTCTTTCTTTAACTCCTTTAGGTGTAAGGTTAAATTGTTTATTTGAGATTTTTCTTGTTTCTTGAGGTAGGAATGTATTGCTATAAACTTCCTTCTTAGAATTTCTTTTGCTGCATCCCATAGGTTTTGGATCATCGTGTTTTCATTGTCAGTTGTCTCTAGGTATTTTTTTTTTTTTCCTCTTTGATTTCTTCAGAGATCTCTTGGTTATTTAGTAATGTATTGTTTAGCCTTCGTTTGTGTTTTTTACATTTTTTCCCCTGTAATTCATTTTTAGTCTCATGGAGTTGTGTTCAGAGAATATGCTTGATATGATTTCAATTTTCTTAAATTTACTGAGGCTTGATTTGTGACCCAAGATGTGATCTATCCTGGAGATGTCCCATGCACACTTGAGAAGAAAGTTTAATCTGCTGTTTTTGCATGGAATGCGCTATAAATATCAATTAAATATATCTGGTCTATTGTGTCATTTAAAGCTTCTGTTCCTTATTTATTTTCATTTTGGCCCATTGGTGTAAGTGAGGTGTTAAAGTCCCCCACTATTATTGTGTTACTGTTGATTTCCTCTTTTACAGCTGTTAGCAGTTGCCTTATCTTTTGAAGTGCTCTTATGTTCGGTGCATATATAACTATGATTGTTATATCTTCTTCTTGGATTGATCCTTTGATCATTATGTAATGTCCTGCCTTGTCTCTTGTAACATTCTTTATTTTAAAGTATATTTTATCTGATATGAGTATAGCTACTCCAGCTTTCTTTTGATTTCTTTTTTCATGGAATATCTTTTTCCAGCCCATCACTTTCAATCTGTATGTGCCCCTATTCTGAAGTAGGTCTCTTTTAGACAGTATATATATGGGTCTTGTTTATGTATCCATTCAACAAGCCTGTGTATTTTGGTTGGAGCATTTAATCCATTCATGTTTAAGGTAATGATCAATATGCATGTTCCTATCATGATTTTCTTAATTGTTTTAGGTTTGTTCTTGTAGGTCCTTTTCTTCTCTTGTGTTTCCCACTTAGAGAAGTTCTTTTAGCATTTGTTGTAGAGCTGGTTTTGTGGTGCTGAATTCTCTTAGCTTTTGCTTGTCTGTAAAGCTTTTGGTTTCTCCATTGAATCTGAATGAGATCCTTGCTGGGTAGATTAATCTTGGTTGTAAGTTCTTCTTTTTCATCACTTTAAGTATATCATGCCACTCCCTTCTGGCTTGTTGAGTTTCTGCTGAGAAATCAGCTGTTAACCTTCTGGGAGTTTTCTTGTATGTTATTTGTCATTTTTCCCTTGCTGCTTTCAATAATTTTTCTTTGTCTTTAATTTTTACCAATTTAATTATTATGTGTCTTGGCATGTTTCTCCTTTGTTTTGTCCTGTATGGGACTTGCTGCGCTTCCTCAACTTGGGTGGCTATTTTCTCTCCCATGTTAGGAAGTTTTTGACTATAATCTCTTCAAATATTTTCTCTTGTCATTTCTCTCTCTCTTCTCCTTCTAGGAACCCTATAATGATAATGTGTTTAATGTTGTCCCAGAGGTCACTTTGGCTATCTTCATTTCTTTTCATTCTTTTTCTTAATTCTGTTCCACAGCAGTGAATTTGACCATTCTGTCTTCCAGGTCACTTATCCGTTCTTCTGCCTCAGTTGATTCATTCTAGTGTATTTTTCATTTCAGTTATTGTATTATTCATCTCTGTATGTTTGTTCTTTAATTCTTCTAGGTCTTTGTTAAACATTTCTTGCATTTTCTCGATCTTTGTCTCCATTCTTTTTCCAAGGTCCTGGATCATCTTCACTATCATTATTCTGAATTCTTTTTCTGAGAGGTTGCCTATCTCCACTTCATTTAGTTGTTTTTCTGGGGTTTTATCTTGTTCCTTCATCTGGTACATAGCCCTCTGCCTTTTCATCTTGTCTATCTTTTTGTGAGTGTGGTTTTTGTTCCACAGGCTGCAGGATTGTAGTTCTTCTTGCTTCTGCTGTCTGTCCTCTGGTGGATGAGGCTATCTAAGAGGCTTGTGTAAGTTTCCTCCACAATAGAGTCTTAATGCTCACAAATAAAAATTATTTTAAAATTCTGAACTTTTTTATTTTCAAAAGTTGTTTCTTCTTTTTTGTCTAAGATTTTTATTATAATAACTGAGAGACTATAATTGAATGCATCACTGTGTTTATCATTAGAGATTGGAAAATAGAATAATTTAATTTATATTTTAAAAATCATGGTAAACTAGAAAGACCTTAGTCCTCTTATTTAACTTTCAATAAAGAATTGACAAGTTAAGGTCCAGCTTTTATATACATTTTATTTTGGCATTTAGTTAATTTTTTATTTTTAATTGTGTGTGTGTTTGGCTTCTATTTTTTTTTATTTGTAAAATTTTTATTGGAATATAGTTGATTTACAATGTTGTATTAGTTTCAGGTGTACAAAAAAGTGAAACAGTTACACATATACATATATCCACTGTTTTTTAGATTCTTTTCTCATATAAGCCATTACAGAGTATTGAGTAGAGTTTCCTGTGCTATACAGTAGGTCCTTGTTAGTTATCTATTTTATATATAGTAGTGTGTACATGCATTTTTTTTCTTTTTGGTTTTATGGAGATATAGTTGACATACCATATTGTTTACATTTAAGGTGTACAGCATAATGATTTGACTAACATACATCATTAAATGATTATCACAATGAGTTTAGCAAACATCCAACATTTCATACAGTTACAAATTAAGAGAAAAATATGTATTTCTTCTTATAGTGAGAACACTTAGCATTTACTCTCTTAACAACTTTCATGTATAACACACAGAAGTGTTCATTATATTTATCACATTGTAAATTTCATTCCTAGTACTCATTTATCTTATAACTGGGATTTTGTATTTTTTGTCTACCTTCATCTAATTGCCCCACCCCCATCTCTGGTAACAAATCTGATCTCTTTTTCCATGAGTTTGCTTGTTTACTTCTTTCTGAAGTATAATTGACTTACAATGTTATGTTAGTCCCCAGTGCACAACATAGTGATTCAATATACATTTCAAAATGATCACCTCCATAAATCATCTGTTACTATACAAAATATTATTATTGACTATATTCCCCATGCATCCCTCCACACACCTCCCCTCTCGCAGCCACATGTTTGTTCTCTGTATTTAGGACTCTTTATATTTTGCTATGTTTTTTCAATTGTTTTCTTTTTCATATTCCACATATAAGTGAAACCATGCAGTATTTGTTTTTCTGTTTGGCTTATTTCACTTAGCATAATACTCTCTAGGTCTATCCATATCGCAAATGGAAAGATTTCATTTTTGTATGTCTGAGTACTATCCTATTGTATATATATAGATATATATATATATATATATATATATATATATATATATACATCTTCTATACCCATTCCATTATCCATGGACACTTGGGTTGCTCACATATCTTGGCTATTGTAAATGATGCTGTAATGAGAATAGGGGTTCACATTTCTTTTCAAATTAATGTTTTTTATTTCTTCAGATAAATACTCAGGAATGGAACTGCTACATCACTAGTGGTTTCATTATTAATTTTTTGAGGAATCTTCACACTGTTTTCCATAGAGGTTGCACCATTTATTGTCCACCAGAAGTGTACAAAGATTCCCTTTTCCCCAATCCTCACCAACACTTGTTTGTTGTCTTTTTTTATAATAGCTATTCTGACAGGTGTAAGATAATACCACCTTGAGGTTTCAACTTCCATTTCTCTGATGATTAGTAATGTTGAGCATCTTTTTGTATGTCTGTTGGGCAACTGTATGTGTTATTTGGGAAAATGTCTATTCAAGTTGTCTGCCCATTTTTAATCTTTTATTTTTTTTTGCTATTGTATTGTATGAGTCTTTGTGTATCTTTGATATTAATGCCTTGTCATATATATCATTTGCAAATATCTTCTCCCATTCTATAGGCAGTCTTTTCATTTTGTTGTTAGTTTTTATCACTGTGAAAAAGCTAAAATGTTTGATGTAGTCTCATTTCTTTATTTTTGGTTACATTGCCTTTGCCTCTTTGAGGAGACATATTCCCCAAAATATTGCTAAAGCCAATGTCAAAGAACATACTACCTATCTTTTCTTTTCGAAATTTTATGCTCTCAGATCTTACATTTAAGTCTTTAATACATCTTTTTTTTTTTTTTTTGTGGTACATGGGCCTCTCACTGTTGTGGCCTCTCCCACTGTGGAGCACAGGCTCTGGACATGCAGGCTCAGCAGCCATGGCTCATGGGCCCAGCCACTCTGCGACATGTGAGATCTTCCTGGACTGGGGCACGAACCCATGTCCCCTGCATCAGCAGGCGGACTCTCAACCACCGTGCCACCAGGGAAGCCCTTGAGTTTAACTTTTATATATGGTATGAGAGTGTACTTGAGATTGATTCTTGATCATGTAGCTTTCCAGTTGTCCCAACACCATTTATTGAAGAGGCTGTCTTTACTCCATTGTATATTCTTGCCTCCTTTATAGTATATTAATTAACCATATAAACATGGGATTATTTCTGGGCTGTCTATTCTGTTCCACTGATCTATGTGTCTGTTTTTGTTCCAGTACCATACTATTGATGATTGTAGCTTTGTAGTATAATTTGACATCAGGGAATGTGATACCTTCAGCTCTATTCTTTCCTAAGTGTGTTTTGGCTATTTGGTGTCTTTTGTGTTTCCATACATATATTAGAATTCTTTGTTATATTTCCTGCAAAATGTCATGGGTATTTTTATAGGTATTGCCTTGAATCCATAGATTGCCTTGGGTAGTACGGTTATTTTAACAATATTAATTCTTCCCATCCATGAACACAGTATATCTTTCCATTTGTTAGGGTTCATCTTCACTTTCTTTCATCAGTGTCTTATAATTTTCTAAGTACAGTTCTTTCATCTCCTTAGTTTGATTTATTATTAGGTATGTTATTCTTTTGGATGTTATTGTAAATGAGATTATTTTCTTAATTTCTCTTTTGTTAGTTATTTTTTAGTATATAGAAATGTAAGATTTCTGTATATTAATTTTGTACCCTGCAACTTTACTGGGTTCATTGATGAGTTGTAATAGTTTTTTAGTGGTGTCTTTAGGATTTTGTACGTATAGTATGATGCCATCTGCAAATAGTGAGAGTTTTACTTTTTTCTTTCCAACTTGGATTCCGTTTATTTATTTTTCTTGTCTGGTTGCATTGGCTAGTACTTCCAACAATATGTTGAATGAAAGTAGCAAGAGTGAGCATCTTATCTTGCTCCTGATCTTAGAGAAAATGCTTTCAGCTTAAATCATTGAGAATGATATTGACAGTGGGTTTGTCATATTTGGCCTTTATTAAGTTGAGGTATGTTTCCTCTATAGTCACTTTGTTGAGAGTTTTTATCATAAAAGCATGCTGAATTTTGTCCATAGATTTTATGCATCTATTGAGATGATCGTATGATTTTTATTCTTCAATTTGTTAATGTACTGTGTCACATGGTTGATTTATGGATATTGAAACATAAATCCCTGGGATCCACTTGATCATGGTGTGGGATTTTAATGTATTGTTGAATTTGGTTTGCTAGCATTTTGTTGAGGACGTTTGCATTTAAGTTCATCAGTGATATTGACATCTAATTTTCTTTTTGTAATGGTGTCTTTGGTTTTAGTATCATGGTGCTGGCCTTGTAGAATGAGTTCAGGTGTAGTCCTTTTTCAATATTTTGGAATAATTTGAGAAGGGTATGCATTAACTCTTCCTTAAATATTTGGTTAAATTTATGTGTGAAGGTGTCTGGTCATGAACTTTTGTTTGTTCACAGTTCTTGTTTTATTGAATCAATTTCATTACCAGTCTGATTATATTTTCTATTTTCTCTTGATTCTGTTTTGGAGATTGTATATTTCTAGGAATTTATCCATTTCTTCTGGTTGTCTATTTATTGATGCATAACTGTTTGTAGTAATCTCTTATGATCCTTTGTATTTCTGTGGTATTAGTTGTACCTTATCTTTCAATTTTGTTATTATTTATTAGGGCCATCTCTTTTTTTCTAGATGAGTCTAGCTAAATATTTATCATTTTGTTTATCCTTTCAAAGAAATTGCTCTTAATTTTATTGCTCTCTCTATTCTTTTTCCTCCAGTTTTCTTTATTTCTGCTCTGATTTTTATTATTTCTTTCTTTTTACTAACTTTGGATTTTGTTTGTTCTTCTTTTCCTATTTCCTTTAGTTGTAATGTTAAATTGTTTGATTTTTTTCTTATTTCCTGAAATAGGCTTGAATCCCTATAATCTTTTCTCTTAAAATTGTTTTTGCATCATCCCATAGATTTTGGATCTTTGTGTTTCCATTTTTATTTGTCTACAGGTATTTTCTAATTCCCTCTTTGATTTCTTTAATGAACCATTTGTTATTTAGTAGCATATTGTTTAGCTTCCACGTCTTTGTGTTTTTGCAGTTTTGTTTTTCCTGTACTTGATCTTTAATTTCATACATTTTGGGTTGGAAATGATGCTCCATATGATTTCAATATTCTTAAATTTATTGAGACTTGTTTTGAGGTCTAGCATGTGATCTATCCTGGAGAATGTTCCTGTTCCATGTGTACTTGAAAAGAATATGTTTTCTGTTGCTTTGGGATGTAGTTTTCTGTATACATATATTAAGTCCAACTTATCTAATGTTCCTTTAAGGACAATGTTTTTGTTTTGATTTTCTGTCTGGATGATTTGTCCATTCACTTAAGTGGGGTGTTAAAGTCTGCAGCTATTCCTTGTAATTTCTCCCTTTATATTTGTTAATATTTGCTTTATGTGGTCAGATGCTCCTATGTTTTGTGAATACATATTTACAATTGTTATATCTTCTGTTGGATCAATTCATTTATTATTATGTACTCTCTTCTTTTACTCTTGCTACAATCTTTGTTTTCAAGTCATTTTGTCTGACATGAGTATTGTTACCATAACTTTCTTTTTATTTCCTTTTGCATGGAATACATTTTTCTATTCTCTCATTCTCAGTCTTTGTGTGTCTTTAGATGTGACCTGAGTCTCTTGAAGGCAGTATATATGTGGATCTTTTTTTTTAATCCATTTAACCACTCTATGTCTTTTGATTGTAACATATTGAGTCTATTTACATTTAATGTAATTATTGATAGTTATTTACTTATGCCATTTTGTTAATTGTTTGGGGGTTATTTTTGTAGTTCCCTTTTGCTTCTTTCTTCTTCTTTTGCTTGTCATTTGATGTCTATCTGTGTTATGTTTAAATATCTTTCTTTGTGTCTGTGTGTGTGTGTGTGTGTGTGTGTGTGTGTGTGTGTGTGTATCAATTATTGGATCTTGCTTTGTGGTTACCATGAGGTTCATGTAAAATAACATATATGTGTGTGTGTGTTTTTAAAGCATATTTGTTTTTATTTATAGATAGTTATCACATGAATTATAAAGAAAAAAAGAATATCAGAATGGAACTGATCGATGTATGCATGCTATGGCTAAGAATAAACAATGTTTTTACATATTATGTTTAGTGAGAACATTATCAGTATAACAGAGAATTGTGATTACCTAAAAATATGTAGAAGTTATTTAATCTGTGCTTTAGAAATAACTGTATATAGTTTTATAAGCTGAAAAGAATTCAAAAGAATAATACCAAATATATATCCGTGTATAAGACTCAGAAAAGGCTTCAGTCTGTAAAGTCAATCAGCTGTATTATAGATAGATAGATAGATAGATAGATAGATAGATAGATAGATAGATAGTAATTTGATACTATCTTATTGTAAGTTGATATTCTTTTAATTCTGAGCACAATTTAACCACCCCACTTTTTCCCCCAATTTCCATGGTTTAATTTTTTTGATGTCATATTTGCATCTTTTGGTTTTGTGTATCCTTCAACTACTTATTGTGGATATAGACAATTTTACTATTTTGTCTTTTATCCTTCCTACTAACTTAAAGTGTTTTATCTACATTACCTGTATGTTTTCTTTTACCAGTTATATTTTTCTTTCATAATTTTTGTATTTCTAGGCATGGCCCTTTCTTTTCCACTTAGAAAATTCCCTTTAATTTTTATGGTAAAGCTGGTTTAGTGGTAAAGCTGGTTTAGCTTTTGTTTGTCTGCAAAACTCTTTATGTCTCCTTCAAAGTGAAAGATAGCCTTGCTGAGTAGAGTATTCTTGGATTTTATATCCTTTCATCACTTTGAGTATATCATGCATCTTCTTCCTGGCCTGCAAATTACTGCTGAAAATTCTTCTGACAGTCTTATGGGAGTTCCCTTGTAAGTAACTAGTGGATTTTATCTTGCTGTTTTTAAGGTTCTCTCTTTAATTTTTGCCATTTTAATTATGTCTTGGTGTGGACCTCTTTGGGTTAATCTTTTTTCAGACTCTTTGCTTCCTTGACCTGGATTATTTTTCCTTTCTTAGGTTAGGGAAGTTTTCAGCTATCATTTCTTCAAGTAAATTATCTGCCTCTTTCTCTTTTGTCCTTCAGGGACCTTATAATGCTTGATGTTGTTCTAGAGGTCTCTTTAACTATATTCATTTTTAACAATTTTGTTATTGTTGTCCAGCTTGGTTGATTTCCACTGCTCTGTTTTCCACTATTCTGATCCATTCCTGTGTATCATTTAATCTACTATTGATGGTTCAAGTGTGCTTTTTAAAAAAACATAGTTTTATTGAAATATAACACATATATCACAAAATTCACCCACTTAAAATACTCAATTCAGTGGTTTTTAATACATTCATTGAGTTGTGCAAGGCATTACCACAATGGATTTTAGATTTTCATCACCTCCCAGAAGAAACCATGTACATATTTCCAGTCAGTCCACATTTCCCTCAATCCCTCCAACTAGCCCTGGGCAACTACCAACCTACTTCCTGTCTCTACAGACTTGTCTATTCTGGACATTTCATGTAAATAGAATCATATAGTATGTGGTCTTTTGTGACTGGCTTCTTTCATTTAGCATGTTTTCAAAGATCATTCATGATGTAGTATTTATCAGTACACCACTCCTTTTTATTGCCAAATAATATTCCATTTTATGGACCATACTACACTTTATTCACCCATTCATCATTTGATGGACAGATGAATGAATAAATTTGGGTTATTTCCCCTTTTTCTATTATGAATAATGCTGTTATGAACATTTTTTGGTAAGTTTTGTGTGGATGTAGGTTTTCATTTCTCTTGGATATATATTTAGGAGTGGAATTGCTGGGTTATATGGTAACACCTATGCTTAATCTTTTGAGGAACTGCTAGATTGTTTTCCAAAGAAACTGGATCATTTCTGAGTATTCCAATTTCTCTACATCCTCATCAAATGTATTATTTTTTTTTTGTCTTGAGGATTCCAATTTCTCTACATTCTCACCAACACTTACTATTTTTTGTCTTTTTTAAGCTATAGCTATCCTAGTGGGTGTGAAGTGGTATCTTATTAAAAGTGATTCTGATTTGCATTTCCTTGTGCTTTTGGGGTAATATCTAGGAAATCAGTACCTAATCCAAGATCATAAACATTTACATTTATGTTTGCCTATGTTTTCTTCTAAGAGTTTTACAGTTTTAGCTCATATTTAGGGCTTTATTTCATTTTCAATTAATTTTTGTATAGAGTGTGAGGTAATTATTTTGCAGGTGAATACCCATTTGTCCTAACACCATTTGTTGAAAAGACTATTCTTTCTCCATTATATTGTCTTGGTACTCTTGTTGAAAATCAGTTGACCACAGATATATGGGTTTATTTCTGGACTCTGAATTCTCTTCCATTGATTCATATGTCTATCCTTAAGCCATTCTCAGTACATCTGTCTCTACAACTGTAACTGTGCAGAAAGTTTAGAGATTAAGAAATATGAGTCTTCCAACTTTGTTCTTTTCTGTCAAGACTGTTTTGGCTATTTTGTGTCATTGTGGTTTTGATTTGACAGCTAATGATTTTGAGCATCTTTTCTTGGGCTTATTAGACATTTGTCTATCTTTTTGAAGAAATGTCTATTGATAATCTTTGCTCATTTTTAAATTAGATTATTTGTCTTTTTATTGTTGAGTTATCAGAGTTCTTTATATATTCTTTTTTTCTATTTATTTCTTTGTTTTTTTGAATTTATGAAAATAAATGTATTGCCACAGAAATTAGAATGCTCACTAAGAGTTTCCAAATTCTGGAGGGATCAGATAGGGAGATAAAGGTAAATGTTTCATCTTTGTTCACAAAGGTGTATGTCAGCAAATTACTGATAGCTTAAGAGAGAAGAGAAAAGATTTTCTTAAATCTGGAAAAACAAAGCACAGAAGAACCAAGAACATTTCAAACAGAAAGTCACAAAAATTATAATCACCCTCACCAGTTCACTCAGTCCCATGTAATTATTTTTTTTTTCATCTTGATCTTTTGTTAGCACTTTTATGAATTCAACTGTTTCCCATTAGAATTCTGAAAATGCTTATTCATTCACTTCAGCAGTATAGTCAGTTACCAGAAACCTGCAATTGTCAGAGTCTTTTCCATGAATTCCCTGAAGATAAAACACTTATATAGGAACATTTTTGCAAAAGCATCAGAGTACACTCAGAACTGTCTGTAAGTGACAAAAGACTTAAAAATGACCACAGTAAAAGACTTGATGAAAGTTCATAATAATGCAACTGACAAGGAAATTTAGCTATTTCTGAGATATACATTTTAAAATAATAAATAGAATTATGACTTATAACATTATATGAGAACATATAAGATTTTTAGGAATTTCATGTAATATCTGAAGCATTTACATTAACATATTTCTATACTAATAACCCAAAGAAAATTGAGTATTAGTTTTTTTTAATTTAATTTAATTTAATTTTTAAACAGCAGGTTCTTATTAGTCAGCTATTTTATACACATCAGTGTATACATGTCAATCCCAATCACCCAATTCATCACACCACATCCCACCCAACCCCCATGGCTTTACCTCTTTGGTGTCCATACGTTTCTTCTCTACATCTGTGTTTCAAATTCTGCCCTGCAAACTGGTTCATCTGTATCATTATTCTAGGTTCCACATACATGTATTAATATACAATGTTTTTTTCTCTTTCTGACTTACTTCACTCTCTATGACAGTCACAAGATCCATCCATGTCTCAACAAAGACCCAATTTCCTTCCTTTTATAGCTGAGTAATATTCCACTGTATATATGTACCACATCTTCTTTATCCATTCATCTGTAGATGAACCTTTAGGTTGCTTCCATGACCTGGCTATTGTAAATAGTGCTGCAATGAACAATGGGGTGTATGTGCATTTTGAATTATGGTTTTCTCTGGATATATGCCCAGGAGTGGGATTGATGGATCATATGGTGTTTCTATTTTTAGTTTTTTAGGAAACCTCCATACTGTTCTCCATAGTGGCTGTATCAATCTACATTCCCACCAACAGTGCAAGAGGGTTCCCATTTCCACACCCTCTCCAGCATTTGTTGTTTGTAGATTTTCTAATGATGCCCATTCTAACTGGTGTGAGGTGATACCTCATTGTAATTTTGATTTGCATTTCTCTAGTAATTAGTGATGTTGAGCACATTTTCATGTGCTTCTTGGCCATCTGTATGTCTTCTTTGGAGAAATCTCTATTTGGGTCTTCTGGACATTTTTGGATTCGTTTGTTTATTTCTTTAATATTGAGCTGCATGAGCTGTTTATATATTTGGGAGATTAATCATTTGTCTGTTGATTCATTAGCAAATATTTCCTCCCATTCTGAGGGTTGCCTTTTCATCTTGTTTTTGGTTTCCGTTGCTGTGCAAAAGTTTTTTTTTTAGTTTCATTAGGTCCCATTTGTTTATTTTTGTTTTTATTTCTATTACTCTATGAGGTGAATAAAAAAAGATCTTTCTGTGATTTATGTCAAAGAGTGTTCTTCCTATATTTCCTCTAAACGTTTCATAGTGTTCGCTCTTGCAATTAGGTTTCTAATCCATTTAGAGTTTATTTTTGTGCATGGTGTTAGGGGGTGTTCTAATTTCATTCTTTTACAAGGAGCTGTCCAGTTTTCTCAGCACCACTTGTTGAAGAGACTGTCTTTTCTCCATTGTACATTCTTGCCTCCCTTGTCATAGATTAGTTGACTATAGGTGCATGGGTTTACCTCTGGGCTTTCTATCTTGTTCCATTGTTCTATGTTTCTGTTTTTGTTCCAGTACCATATTGTCTTCATTACTGTAGCTTTGTAGTATAGTCTGAAGTCAGGGAGCCTGATTCCTCCTGCTCCATTTTTTTCCCTCAAGACTGCTTTGGCTATCCGCGGTCTTTTGTTTCTCCATACAAATTTGAATATTCTTTGTTCTAGTTCCATAAAAAATGACACTGGTAATTTGATAGGGATTGAATCTGTAGACTGCTTTGGGTAGTATAGTCATTTTCACAATATTGATTCTTCCAATCCAAGAACATGGTATATCTCTCCATCTCTTGGTATCACCTTTAATTTTTTTCACCAGTGTCTTATAGTTTTCTGCATACAGGTCTTTTGTCTCCCTAGGAAGGTTTATTGCTAGGTATTTTATTCTTTTTGTTGCAAAGGTAAATGGGAGAGTTTCCTTAATTTCTCTTTAAGATTTTTCATCATTAGTGTATAAGAATGCATGAGATTTCTGTGCATTAATTTTGTATCCTGTAACTTTACGAAATTCATTGATTAGCTCTAGTAGTTTTCTGGTGGCATCTTTAGGATTCTCTATGTATAGTATCATGTTATCTGCAAACAGTGACAGTTTTCCTTCTTCTTTTCCATTTTGTGTTCGTTTTTGGGTTTTTTTTTTTCTTCTCTGATTGCCATGGCTAGGACTTCCAAAGCTATATTGAATAATAGCAGTGAGAGTGAACATCCTTGTCTTGTTCCTGATCTTAGAGGAAATGCTGTCAGTTTTTCACCATTGAGAATGATGTTTGCTGTGGGTTTGTCATATATGGCCTTTATTATGTTGAGGTAGGTTCCCTGTATGCCTACTTTCTGTAGGGTTTTTTTCATTAATGGGTGTTGAATTTTGTCAAAAGCTTTTTCTGCATCTCTTGAGATGATCATATGATTTTTATTCTTCAATTTGTTAATATGGTGTATCACTTGATTGATTTGCATATATTGAAGAATCCTTGCATCCCTGGGATAAATCCCACTTGATCATGGTGTATGATCTTTTTAATGTGCTGTTGGATTCTGTTTGCTAATATATTCTTGAGGATTTCTGCATCTATATTCATCAGTGATATTGGCCTGTAGTTTTCTTTTTTTGTAGTATCTTTGTCTGGCTTTGGTGTCAGGGTGATTGTGGTCTCATAGAATGAGTTTGGGAGTGTTCCTTCCTCTACAATTTTTTGGAAGAGTTTGAGAAGGATGAGTGTTTGCTCTTCTCTAAATGTTTGATAGAATTCACCTGTGAAGTCACCTGGTCCTGCACTTTAGTTTGTTGGAAGATTTAAAATCACAGTTTCAATTTCATTACTTGTGATTGGTCTGTTCATATTTTATGTTTCATCCTGGTTCAGTCTTGGAAGGTTATACTTTTCTAAGGATTTGTCCATTTCTTCCAGGTTGTCCATTTCATTGGCATAGAGTTGCTTGTGGTAGTCCCTGGATGCTTTGTATTTCTGTGGTGTCTCTTGTGACCTCCCCTTTTTCATTTCTACTTTTATTGCTTGGAGTCCTCTCCCTCTTTTTCTTGATGTGTCTGGCTAATGGTTTATCAATTTTGCTTATCCTTTCAAAGTACCAGCTTTTAGTTTTATTGATCTTTGTTATTGTTTTCTTTGTTTCTGTTTCATTTATTTCTGCTCTGATCTTTATGATTTCTTTCCTTCTGCTAAGTTTGGTTTTTGTTTCTTCTTCTTTCTCTAGCTCCTTTAGGTGTAAGGTTCGATTGTTTATTTGAGATTTTTCTTGTTTCTTGAGGTAGTCTTATATAGTTATAAACTTCCCTGTTAGAACTGCTTTTGCTGCATTCCATAGGTTTCGTATCATCGTGTTTCCATTGTCATTTACCTCTAAGTATTTTTTAATTTCCTCTTTGATTTCTTTAGTGATCTCTTAGTTATTTAGTAATGTATTGTTTAGTCTCCGTGTGTTTGTGTTTTTTACGTTTTTTCTTCTGTAATTCATTTCTAATTTCATAGCATTGTGCTCAGAAAAAAAATGCTTGATGTGATTTCAATTTTCTTAAATTTTCTAAGGCTTGATTTGTGACCCAAGATGTGATCTATCCTGGAGAATGTTCCATGTGTACTTGAGAAGAATGTGTAATCTGCTGTTTTTGATGCAATGTGCTAGAAATATCAATTAAATCTATCTCATCTTTTGTGTCATTTAAAGCTTCTGTTTCCATATTTATTTTCATTTTGAGATTGATACATATTTTTCTATGACCATTTTCCTAATAACTTTGGGTTTGTTTTTGTAGATCCTTTTCTTCTCTTATGTTTCCCACTTAGAGAAGTTCCTTTAGCATTTGTTGTAGAGTTGGTTTGGTGGTGCTGAATTCTCTTAGCTTTTGCTTGTCTGTAAAGCTTTTGATTTCTCCATTGAATCTGAATGAGATCCTTGCTGGATAGAGTAATCTTGGTTGTAGGTTCTTTCTTTCATCACTTTAAGTATATCATGCCACTCCCTTCTGGTTTGTAGAGTTTCTGCTGAGAAATCAGTTGTTAACCTTGTGGGAGTTCTCTTGTATGTTATTTGTCATTTTTCCCTTGCTGCCTTCAATATTTTTTCTTTGTCTTTAATTTTTGCCAATTTGATTACTATGTGTCTAGGCATGTTTCTCCTTGGTTTTATCCTATATGGGACTCACTGCACTTCCTGGACTTGGGTGTCTATTTCCTTTCCCAGGTTAGGGAAGTTTGTGACTATAATCTCTTCAAATGTTTTCTCTGGTCCTTTCTCCCTCTCTTCTCTTTCTGGGACCCATATAATGTGAATGTTGTTGTGGTTAATGTTGTCACAGAGGTCTCTTATGCTGTCATTTATTTTCATTCTTTTTTCTTTATTCTGTTTTGCAGCAGTGAATTCCACCATTCTGTCTTCCAGGTCACTTATCCATTCTTCTGCTTCAGTTATTCTGCTATTGATTCCTTCTACTGTAGTTTTCATTTCAGTTATTGTATTATTCATCTCTGTTTTTTTGTTCTTTAATTCTTCTAGGTCTTTTTTAAACATTTCTTGCATCTTCTCGATCTTTGCCTCCATTCTATTTTCAAGGTCTTAGATCATCTTCAGAATCATTATTCTGAATTCTTTTTCTGAGTTCTTGCTGATCTCCACTTCTTTTAGTTGTTTTTCTAGGGTTTTATCTTGTTCCTTCATCTGTTATATAGTCCTATGCCTTTTAATTTTGTCTATCTTTATGTGAATGTGGTTTTCATTCCACAGGCTTCAGGGATGTATTTCTTCTTGCTTCTGCTGTCTGCCTTTTGCTGGATGAAGCTATTTAAGAGGCTTGTTCAAGCTCCCTGATGGGAGGGAGTGGTGGTGGGTAAAGCTGGGTGTTGCTCTGTGGGCAGAGATCAATAAAACTTTAATCTGCTTGTCTGCTGATGTGTGGGGCTGAGTTCGCTCCCTGTTGGTTTTTTGGCTTGAGGCGACACAGCACTGGAAGCTACAGGCTCTTTGGTGGCACTAATGGAGGACTCTGGTAGCCCTCATGTCAAGGAGTACTTCTCAGAACTTCTGCTGCCAGTGTCCTTGTCCCCATGGTGAGCCACAGTCACCCCACGCCTCTGCAGGAAATCCCTCCAACACTAGCAGGTAGGTCTGGTTCAGTCTCCTATGGGGTCACTGCTCCTTCCTCCTGGGTCCTTACAAGCACATTACTTTGTGTGTGCCCTCCAAGAGTGGAGTCCGTTTCCCCCAGTCCTGTCAAAGTCCTGCAATGAAATCCCACTAGTGTTCAAAGTCTGATTCTCTGGGAATTCCGCTTCCTGTTGTCAGACCCCCAGGTTGGGAAACCTGAGTTATGGTTCAGAACCTTCACTCTAGTGGGTGGATTTCTGTGGTATAATTGTTCTCCAGTTTGTGAGTCACCCACCCAGCAGTTATGGGCTTTGATATTATTGTGATTGTGCTCCTCCTACTGTCTCATTGTGGCTTCTCCTATATCTTTGGATGTGGGATATCTTTTTTGGTGAGTTCCCATGTATTCCTCTCAATGATTGTTCACCAGTTAGTTGTGACTCTGGTGCTCTCACAAGGAGTGCTGTTTATTTCTATTTTATAACTTATGAAACTATTACCATATTGAGTTTTTTTTTCTGACAAACTCTATAATAGAAATAACATGAATTTATAGACCTTCAATCAACCAAGGTACAATAAAAGTAAGATATGTCTGTATTGTATAACTTAACAAGCTTAAGCTAGCTTTAATACCAGGTAGTAATTTAATATTAAATATTTCCTAGATCACATGAACCTGAAATTCATTCTGGCCAGTTCCTTTTATATTTAGAAATATTTAGTTTGTAAGTGCTTAGTTTTAAGTCAATTAAATTGAGTTCTTTTATAAACTTAATTTTGATAATATTTTCCAGAGGTAGAGGCATCTCAATATAATGTACACACAGATGTATAAACAGACAAAACTAGAGATCTCAAAGCTTCACTTTAAGAACTTAGTTATTAATCAGGTATTACAATATAAACTTACTAGTTTATAAGTAACAGTTTGTATAAGTTAAATTTGTTTGCTCAAGGGACTGAGGCTTTGCTATTTGTGGAAAAGACTTTTAAGATTTGTATTTGTCCTTAATAAACCCTTAAGGAGGCTCTGAATCAGACTTTGGGTGAGGGAGCCTTTCCAGTGGTTTGAGTTTAAAAAGGACTTTTTCTCCTTTTTTTGACCTTGGTTTCAGATTTTACCTAATTGAACTAATTATGCTCAGTCGTAGGTCACTGTGAGCTGTATACACATTTCTGATTTGTAGACATTTTTTTTCCACTGCAAAGCTTTTTATTATTTTTTTCATCTGTTTTGTTATGTACATTTGTTTGTCTTATTTTTAGATTCCACATATAGGTGATAACATACAGTATTAGTCTTTCTCTGTCTGACTTATTTCACAAAGCATAATACTCTCTAGGTCCAACCACATTGTTGCAAATAGCAGAATTTTATTCTTTTTTATGGCTGAGTACTATTCCACTGTATATATATGCCACATCTTTATCCATTCATCTGTTGATGGACAATTGGGTTACTTCCATGTCTTGGCTGTTGTAAATAAAGCTGCTATGAAGATTGGGGTGCATGTGTCTTTTCGAGTCACTGTTTTTGTTTTTGGAATTTTTGAGCTATATACCCAAGAGCAGAATTGCTGGATGATATGGTAGTTCTGTTTTTAGTCTTTGGAAGAACATCCATAGTGGAGGTTTTCCATTGTGGCTGCACCAGTTTACATTCCTACCAACAGTGTACAGGTGTTCACTATTTGTAGACATTTACAAGACAAAGACAGTTGCCTTTAATTCTCCAAAGGACCAGTGTGCCACCTAAATCATATTAAAGGATTGATTTGCCCAACTACTCTTTCTTTAATTTGCCTTTCATGTCAGTGAAAGATTTTCAACTAAATAAAAAATTAAGAGTTCCATGTTCTAGAATTTTAGGGTTTAATTTCTCATACCTTCAAAGGTTTGCATAGGCCTTCAACATAGTCCCTCTTTCTGAGTGCACAGGTTAGACCCAGAGCAAAATCTCTATTCTTATTTTTATTAACTGAAAATTAGCTCTCAGTTTTACTTTATATTGTATGGGCTCAGGTAACCCTATGGATTTCCTTTAGTATGTTTAATTAATATTTCCTGAGGGGCAGATTCATATGACCTGTTTTATAATGCCAAGCAGGGGAAGCATTCCCCAGTGAAAGATCTATCCCACAATATAATTAGTCAAAAGAGATGTAACTACCTTATATAAAGCCTATTTAAATATACCAGTTTTTGCAAACTTTTATCTCAATTCCATCAACTTTTATGTCTTTAACTATAGTTTCCACTAGAATCCAGTCAACAAGTTTTGGTCTTACAAGGAGTCCCAGAAGGTTTTCCTTACTTTTTATTCCCAGACTGTTTAATCTATTTTGTATAAAATGCTCTGGGGTCCCCAGTGAAGGTTTGAGCCAAAGGAATCAGGCTTATTTGTCAATCTTTTAACTTGATTAATTGGCCTAACTATTGCCCCAAATAATTGTTGGTCAGGTATTTCAGTGTAATTTTCTTCCAGCCTTTTAAATATATATATACACATATATAATATTTTAAATACATATATATATAATATTTTAAATATATATATATACAATATTTTAAGTATAATAAACTGGGATAAATAGAGTGGACTTGTTTGGGCCCTTTAATTTTGTAGACCAATAGGGGGTCCCTTTGGTCCATCCAAGCCTAGGTAGTGTTCTACCAAACCTTTGTTTTAATCCCATTAACATTCATTTATTTATTCCACTTTAAAATAACCATCTAAAGATTTCTTTATCCATTTGGAATGAGTCCCTTTAAAATTTCTACCTTTTTGTGAAATCTCTAGACTTTCTCTTCAGTTTTTTTCTTACTTCCCTGTTAATCAACTTAATTAACATTAATATGCTAATGTTTTATTATCATCTGTAAGACCCATTGACGGGAAGCAGAGACTATAAATAAGGTTACCCAAACTGATTTTTTAGTTTGTTTTAAATTAAAGGAGTTCTTAGGTTAACCATTATATCATTTTATATATTTTCCACATTTTAATTTATTTTTTAATAGGTACCAATAAAATAGCTGTTTATCATGAGAACTCTCTAAAAATTTACAAATTTCTCCAATTTAGAGGATCCATCATCTGGCCATTAATGAGATATATCTTAATAGTGATTCAAACAAGTAAGATGCAAGAGGCATTCTCCAGAAGAGAGTGCAAAGGATGTCATCCAAACAAGATCAGAAAGTTTGCTCCCAAAAATAGTCTAAGAATGTAAAGGCCTTCATTGTACAGGCTGATACAATGAAGGTTAAGATGGCAAAAAGCCCCTGAGAGTTGGCACAGTCATACAAAAGACTGCTCAGAATCCCTCTATTCAACTGTCTGCCAAATGGACACCATATGTGTATATTTTGGATGGCAGAGATCAAGTTCTCAAAACACATACACACATATGCAATGCCTAAGAAGATCAGGTAGAACATTTACATCTCACAAACATGAGGAGAGAAATGCAAGTTCCTCTAGGAAGGCTTCTGTGTCTTTAAGGCCAAAATTCTGAAAAGGTGTTTTATCAAATTAGTTTTCTCCAACTTAACTGTGTACACAATGAAAGAGCACAATCGTAGTTATTTTCAAAGTGAGATTGCCTTTAATTCCCAATTAAGTAAGTACTTGTAAGTGTAAATTTTTTATATACATAAACCTGGCTGAGGTATTAGTTGGAGGCTGGCAATCTGTCATTCCTTTTTCTTTTGTTTTGAAAGATTGTTTCCCCATTCCAAGGTTGATTTGTTGAGATAAAATCACTAGTGAAGATTGTGTGGTGGGCCAATGTGCTGTTTGTGAGCTCAACTCCTCTAGGTTTCATCTTAGAGTTGTTTCAGCCTTGTTACATATTTCTTTCTCCCCTCAGTAGCCTAAAACCAGCATGGGTGCTCATATCAGAGTGGCCAGCTCTTATGTGTGTTCCTGACAGAGCATATTTTTAACTAAAGTATGTCAATTTCCCTATAGGGATGGCAGCACAGAATGAGGACTTGCTTCCACCACTCCTACAAGTTTCTCAGTTGTCTGAGAAAGACTTTACCAGCCAGGAGTAGATGTCCCTTCTTTGAATCTGAAAGCTCTTATAAGATGTCTTCACTTTTATTTCGACAAAGTCTATCAAAGTAGCCAATTCAAGGAAAAATTACAGGCCAGTCTTCCACCTAATAACCCAGTCCAAACGTACTCAGTGTCTTTCAACTGAGCAAAGTCTTCCCCGTCTTTCAACTGAGGATAACCTGCTCAGTGCCCAAACTGAGCAAAAACCTCCCCAGTGTCTTTCAACTGAGCATAACACACTCAGTGTCTAAACTGAGCAAAATCTTACAATGTCTTTCAACTGAGGATAACCTACATCCCTCTTTTTGAAACTAAGTTTCAAGGATAATCTACTCCTCCAGAGAGAAGTTTAACACCACCAAATAAAACTTAGGATCATCAGCCAATAATGAGAGATCTGAGAACCAGGAGAGACTTACACAAATTCATCTGGACTCACTGAGGAGCGGGATGGGCACAAGAGGTCTCTGCTAGTATCAGGCTCCAGATCTTCATAAACTTCAGGCAAAGAAGAGAAGTCTGTTCTGGACCCTCCACTGGTCATCAAAACTGTCAACTGAAAAAAAAAAAAAAAAAGACACAAGCTAAATGTTAAGAATTATGTTTTATTTGGTGGACATACTGAGGACTTAAGCCCAGAAAACAGCCTATCAGATAGCTCTGAGGGGCTGTTCCAAGAGGTAAATGAGGAACAAGGATATAAAGAAGTTTTTTTTCAAAAGCAAACAAACCAGTAGTTGTAACATCAAAAGATTACTGTTAAAGAAAAACTGATAAGGACAGAGTAAAGGGACAAAGTAGGTGATTAAGTAGTCAATCCCACTAGGGGATTGTAAGTAGAAAAAAAAAATATGGGGGACCTCTGTAAGTTAATGATTACTCAAGAAAGCAGGTTTGTTTAACCACAAAACCAAGCAGGCTTGCTTAGCAACAGAACCCTGAGACATGCCCCAAAACAATAAAACAATGATGGCATGAGACCCACATCCTGTCCAGAGAGCTCAGTAAGTTAATGACCCCTAGGACATGCTCTTTGCACACATAAAAATCAATAAAATATGGAAACATGACATTTCAAAATGAAAGACCCTCATTGTACTGAGACCTTAAATAATTTTTCCATAGTGCCATGACAGTCCCAGCTTGACCATGTAGGGACAAGAAAACTCTCTTGCCCAACATGAAGGAGGAACTGATGATGGAAATGTGAAATCTACTCAAGAATAAGGAAGAAGGTGGTTTTTTCCCCCTCCCCACTTTTCCTTTGATTATAAAACTTCAGCCCATTAAATTCTCAGGGTGTGGCACTCTCTCACCCACCAACTTGTGAGACTCACAAGCGTCTTATTCTAATAAATCACTTCTTACCTATCACTTTGCCACTTGTTGAATTCTTTCTGTGCTGAGACATAAAGAACCAGAGCTCCTTGGAGCCCTTCAAAATGCCACCGAACGGTTTCAAAACCGGACACCTCACGTTAATGAATTTAGTACTTTTCTATGTATGGGAAGATGCAAGAGTCTGGACTCAATGAAATCATTCCTTTGATATGCACCTTAACTATCTAGGGGCAGTAAATTATTTTCTCTATCCTGAATGCCCTCAGCGTCTACCATCAGCCAGGGTGGGAAGGGGTGGCTGCAGTGGCTGATGGCTTGATGGCTGCAATATCGTTTGTTTATTGATAATGGCAAGCAACATTCTTTTTACAATAGTATGATAAAAAATATTTTATCCAAAAAAGAGGATTCTTTTGAGAGTAAAAGTGGGAAGGATAAATTGGGGCTATCCTAGACAAATCAGAATATATGATCATCTACTTATTAGCCAATAATGATTTTTTAAGAATTAAAACCATACTGTTTGAAATATTCTTCAAAAAAGTTTGGTTTTACTCTCATAATATTTAATGTATTTTTAACTGAACAACAAATATCATGACAAGAATGAAATAATACTAACATAAGATATATAATATAGGGAAGAATTTCCTAAAGTATGTGTCTGAAAAATTTGGCTATACATTTTATTAAAAGGCATCACACATAAAACACATAACATAACATTTATTAGTCAAAAACATTTGAGAGCTGCTACCTTAAAACATGTATATCAGTTTTCAAGAAAGGTGAAAAAATATTTTAATCACACCAACATCAGATCATATTTAATATCATCTTTGAGTAAAATAGATGCTTTCAAGTTTCTCCTTCCCTATCATTATTTTTCAGCAATTAATACATTTATTCAAAATAATTTGAATATCATGGAAAAATTACAGATACTATCTCCCCAACAGAAGTCATCTGCCAGCCATGTAATATTTGTGGGATTTTTAATGGTTTGAATTTTTCTGGGTGTATCTTCTAACATCTGACAAGCAACATTTAACCTAAGGTATATTTGAATCTATATAATGACTGAGGTCTATTGAGTAAGCGAATATATAGATTAAAATCTAAGCATTTTCTTAATTGATTCCAAACATCATAGCCTCTGATCTTAAAGAGCATTAATAAATGGTTCAGAACCGTTAACAGGCACACTTTCTAATGAAATTGTCTTCTGTTTTTTTTTCTTGAAAGTCATAGAGGTTTTCTCTAATCAGATTTTTTATTTCAGTTTTGCTTTATTTCTTCCCCAAAATGATTTCCTTTATAACATTGACCCACTCATTGACCCACTCATCTTGATTTGTAATTTTACTGCTTTATTTATTTGTTTCTTCCATTATGCTTTAAGTTTCATGAGGGCAAGGAACAGGTATGTTTTATTTTACTATAGAATCCTCATGGTCTAATATACCTCCAGGCACAAAATGGTCGGCAAAAAGGATTTAAATTGATTAAATAATTGATTAGAATAACACTGAAAATTAATTGTAAATTTTATCCTAATCTAGTCAAAGGCATCTAAGAATACTACTGAGAAATTTTTATGGAAATGAGAGTATAAGAATTTGGTTATAAATTTAGCCCTTGTGGGTTTAGGGCTGAAGACTTTACTGAGACCTACCTGAAGTAGGAAAACTAACACCCCTTAATAAAATGCTGCACTCAAATTTCTATCTATCAATCTATCTATCTATTTATTTTTAATTGAAGTATATTTGATTTGCAATGTTGTGTTACTTTCTGGTGTACAGCAAAGTGATTCAGTTATATATATAATTCATTATGGTTAATTATAGGATACTGAATATAATTCCCTATGCCATTAATTTATTTTAAACAGAAAAATTAATTCATTATCCCTGAGGAGCAGCAAAATTGTTTGCCATCTCACTAGGGCTCTTTAGGTGGGAAAAATGTACCCTCCAATTAATCAAAACCCCAGGCCCTCACCATCTATAGATATGGGTCCAAATTTATGTCAGCTTGGTGCAGAAATTGCAAGCCAAGAACCTGACATGAAAACAATTCCAGGATTACTGACACTCAAGGTCCTCTATGAATGCAAATATAGAGCTGCTCTGTGGGGTCACTTTCCAAAGGGTTGGTGCCCTGACTGTGGAGGACTTGGTAGCCTCTTAGAAAATCTTTGTTGAGAAGAGAAGCTAAGAGTGTAAGAATGAAAGCAGAATATGTAGGGGGCATTTGAAGTAATCTAAGAGAAACAACACAGTAGTGGCTACAACAAGTTAGTCAATGGTCATGGTGGTGAGAAATAGTGAAATTTAGTACATATTATAAAGTTTGATCAGACAGGATTTGCTGATAGATAAGATATGGCATATGAGAGAAAGAGAGGAGTTGGTGATTTTTAAAAAGTTACTTAGAAATGACCAAAATTAATTGGACATAATGACAAACACCAACTATTTAAAACAAAAGTTGAGAGAACTACTAAGAGAAATTAAAAAGCAATAGTGAGCAATTTTAACACATCCCTCTTAGGAATTGATAGAATTAGCAGGACCAAGTTATTAAAGCTAATAAAATATGAAATTACAATTAAAAAGCCTGACAATAAGCATATATTGAATTCCACATTCAACAAATATACAAAGCATTTTTCTTCAAGCACTCATGGAGCATGAATGAAATAGACTTATACCATAAGGTAAGTCTCAGTAGACTACATTTTCTGACCACAGTGCAATTAATTTTGAAATCAGTCACAAAGAGATGGGTAAAATGATAGTGTACTCATATATTTGTTTTGTTTTCCTGATCCTTAGAATAAATAATAAATACTAATTTAGTCATTGAGATATAATGCTTCACTATGGATTTTAGGCAACATATTTTTGATGTCACTGTTATTATTATCCCTCTAAGAGAAAGAGACCTCAAATAAAAGATTGGTACTAGTGCCAATTCCATTGATCAATATGTTTTTAAACTTAATAATATTCTCCAAGTTAAACAAACTCATATATATTTATGAGTTTATTTAAAAGTTCCAGATATATGTAACCAGTCTGCTACTGATGTTTAAACTCTGTTGTCCTAATTAATAAATAAATTCCAGATTTCTAGTCATTACAATGTTCCTTTTGCCTCAGAAATCTTTGTGTATTTCCTAACATAATATAGCACTGAACCATTTGCTGCTCTCAGAAATTCTAAACAGAAGGAAATGTTTATATCCAAGACTTGGGAAAGAAGAGACCTTTTGACATTACTTTGAAAGAGTGTGAGATTGCTTTTTTAGACCATATTTTGATGGCTGGGACTCATTCTTCAAAGTTCCACAAAGTGGCATACAGGACATGAGAGTCTTAGGTGTGAAGTTAGGACCTGTGGTGGCCTTATGCCTAGTAAACCTTCTGACTTCTGACTCCTACAGTTATCACAGCTGACCTCTGTTATTCTCGTTGCCCCTTTTGCCTCATTAAAAAAAAAAATTCTAGATAACTTATTTATATCTTCACTATAACTAAAGAATTATTCCTTGTTTCCACTTTACTCAATTTTTGTCTGGAATGTTCCACTAGAGACCAATTAAGAATAACCTGTTTAACAGCAAAGCATTCTTCCTGGAACAAGAAAAATCTCACAGGTGATAACCTCTTAATCCAGAAACAAAAGAGGAGTGGTATTTGAAAACTCATCTTTTTAGAAACATGAAACTGATCTTGAAGTTTCAAAAGATTTCTAATCACAATTATTTAGTAGGTTTAGAGAATATTGTGGAAAATCATACTAAATTTACAGCAGTTTTTAACAGCAATACAATATAAATTATCTGAGCTGAGTAACTTCTAAACTATTAAAGCTGTTTAAAGCATTCTTTGGAAATTATACTTTTACCAAAACTAAATAACTGAGATATTTCTATTTTAGAAATTTATTACATGAAATCACAACAACTCGAGTTCAAATTTTAACTATCATAGAAATGGCACAGATTTGATACAGAAGGCCTCAAGGATAACACATTTCTGTTATTGTTTTGTCTCATTTATATGTTCTATTGTGACTGTATACATGCAATGGATTCAAACCCATTAATCTACCTGATTTGAATTTTAAAAATTGTCTGAATAATGATGGAAATGACAAATATAGGTGACATAAATTCTAAAATAATTGAAAAAAAGTTTAAAATGCAGCAATTCCAGTGATTCTAAAAAAGCTTTAATGTTTTAATTGGAGTTATTTCTTTATCCACTGTATCAGAGTTCAGGAAGAAAAAATTGGTACACTTAAATGCATTAATGAAAGATAATATAATGAAGGGGTAATTTCTGAAAGCACGGATAAGTCCCCTATTAAGGGGCTACTAGTGGGTGGTGAAGCACCACCCAGGTTATAGAAAAGAGGAGGGCTGTCATGATCCCTAAGCCCAAAGATGAGTGAATATTATCTGAGACTAGAGATCACCGTAGCCATGAAAGAGGGGCTGATGTATGGACCTGCTGTCTCAGAGCACTGATTGTCAAATAGATGTTTCTGGGTCAGTACCACCATTACCTGAGAAATTATTAGAAATACAAAGGTTGGGCTTCACTACATATCAACTGTATTAGAAACTCTTGGGACAAGACCTGGAAATTTATATTTTAACAAACCCTCCAAGTGATTCGAATGCATATTTAAGTCTGAGAACCACTGAGAACCACAGTCACCACAGTGGGAGGAAAATAATAAATACCCTGAAATCTTTCTTTTGCAGACATCCAGTCATTGGCTAGTGACACTTATTGGCCAAACTAATTGAAAGGCATAGGTAAGGGAGCCCAGGTGATATACTTTCTATATGTCAGCTTCCCAGGGCATAGAGTAGGGTGCAGAAAGGCAGGGAATGGGAGGTGGTGGAGAGATGCAACTACAGAATAATCAGTAAACCTATCATTCAATAGAAGCTTACCTTTTAAATTATATTATTTCTATGTATCAAGATTAATGTTTTCATTAGGAGCCTAAACTAGTTAGGTTCTAGGTGGGTGAATAAGATTATCAAAAGTATGTTTAATATGCTTTTTCTCATACATATATAATATGTATTATATATAATATATATTTTTCTTATATATAAATATATATATTACATATATATAATTACAGCAAATCTCAAATGTTGAGAATATAGTATGTTATCTATACTAGAAGCTTTTTTTATCATTACTACATCTGAATTAATAATTACAAAAGTACATTAAGGGTCTTCATTTTAATGATGAGGAAATTAAGACTCAGAGAGATCAAATAACTTGCCTGAAGTCCCTTAGCTAGTAACGTGACAGATGTGAGATTCAACTCTAGATCCTTTTTTATGCCAAAGCCTTTCCATGGCAAATAGTACTACTTATGCAAAAGTAGCCAAGTTATACTATGCTTAATCCGTTGATGGATTGTGCCCAGGCACTAAATTGGCTTTCTCTCATATGGAGGGTGACCTCAGTAGAGTCCCAACTTATGCATGTTGTCCTGGAATAGCTAAAATGTCCAGATTTTCATAATAAACTATATGGTCACTATCTCCTTGTGACATATACATATGATTCCTTTTAAAAATGTAATCCTGAATGCATAGAGAAAAAAACAGTTGGATATCTAGGTTGGAGGCATTCCTCATCACACTTGTCAATTCTACTAGAAAACACAAATGAGACTCCAATTTCAAAAGGCATTGATTTCCTGAAAAAAAATTATTTAAAGGGAGGAATTCTGCATATTCCAGACTTGAGGCCATATCTTGCTAAGGTTGCAGAAATTTAAGATGGCATTCACTACAAAAAAACTAATAATAAAAATACCCTCTTGTCATTGCTACTTAAGATAGAATATTTATTACCTTTCCCCTGATGCAGACAATTCTTGTGGATGGTATGCAGAATATATAATTAAAAGTCTCTAGGCTTGGAGGTGTTCCATGATTAATGCTTCAGGTAAGCATTTTGATTTCTGTACTAATAGAACCTGACTGACTCTGAAATGCTGGTATTCTTCAGGTACCTCAGGAGTAATAAAAAGTTGTTCTTGGCTTATTATGAAATTCCCTGAGTTATTAATTATAGCTGCCCAAATTAGAAAGTTTATAATTAAACATATAATTTACTGTTCTACTTTTGTATAAAGTAAATTGAGGCAATTAGATTTCTTTTGATTAAGCATATGGAGCCAGTTACAAAGTACACAGGTGTGAACAAGCAGAAAATGGGCTACAAAAACATCTATGTTTCAAGTGTGTTTTGTCACTTTGGTGTCATTTCCTGGCCAAAGTAATTATGTTAATCCATTTGAAGTGGATTTCTTCAGTTTTTCTGGTTTGCTGCTGCTTTGTTTATTCTTTTGCATTGTTAGGTGCTTAACTAGCAGCAAGTAATGATCAAGTGTAAGTACCAGCTAATAACAAAGATAATTTTGGCTAGGAACACCCACGCAATACCATTTTGGTGAACATCTTTTGTACCATTCAACCTCTGCCTAAGTCCCACAATGCATGTGACATTTGAAAAACTACAATTGGAAACAATTATGCATTTTTCTCAGTTTTATTGCATCAATAATCTCTTTCACTGTTTGCAGTCTTCAAGAGAATTATATCTATCTTCCCCACTGTTTGTGTTATATTGTGTATATTATAGTTGAAACTCAAAGTGTTTTCTTTTTTATTCAGCAGTTATCTTTCTGGGAAGGAATTTCTCCATTGTTCACTAGGGGAATTGTTTTCATGTTAAAGACAAATATTCCCTGAGTATCAACAAAATTATAACAAAGGTTTCTTAAATATTTCAACCATGGTTTGTAAAATTAGTAACATTAGCTTGTACATGAATATGTCATTATTTTCAAAATGTATGTATGTTCTGTTTTAAATAGTAAAATAAATATCCCTTAAAAAGAGCTAATGAGAGCTTCCCTGGTGGCGCAGTGGTTGAGAGTCTGCCTGCCGATGCAGCGGACACGAGTTCGTGCCCCAGTCTGGGAAGATCCCACATGCCGCGGAGCGGCTGGGCCCGTGAGCCATGGCCGCTGAGCCTGCGCTTCCGGAGCCTGTGCTCCACAACGGGAGAGGCCACAACAGCGAGAGGCCCGCGTACCGGAAAAAAAAAAAAAAAATAGCTAATGACTTTATAGTGACTTTTTGTCCTTGTTTATTTTGTAAATCAATAGCTAAGAAATGTGTAATTACTATTAATATGTAGTCAACATTTTTTTTAATGTTTCAATTATTAAATTGAGTGAAAGAAGCATCCCATTTCTTTGTGAGTCTTACTTTTAGCAGTCTACAACTTTACCAAGTATAGCCAGTGACTGTAAACATTACATAAAAAGAAAACTACTTGTTGTGGACAGACTCTAAGATGATGCCTGTGATCTCTGTCTCTTGATATTTATAGCTTTGTGTAACTCCTTCACTTAAGTGTGAGCAAGGCTGTGACGCATTTTTAACCAATAGAATGTGGCGAAAGTGATAGGTGCCACTTTAATGATTACATTATATTATTATTGTTATTATAGTATTATCATATTATATTATATCTGTGACCTTTGTCTTTTGAGAAGATTCTGTCCCTGTTTTGAAGAAGCAAGTTGCCATGTCAGGTGGCCCATGCAGCAGGGAATTAGGGGCAGCTTCCAACTGATAGCCATCAAGAAACTGAAACACTCTGTTCTACAACCACAGGGAACTAAATTGTGCCAGAACCACGTAAACTTTAAAATTGATCCTTCTCCAGTTGCGCCTTGAGATGAGAATCCATCACTGTCCAAGACTTTGGTTTTAGCCTTGTGAGACTCTAAGCAGAGAACCAAGCTAAATTGTATCCAAACTCCTTGACCTCAAAAACAGAGATATATTAAATCAATGTTATTTTAAGCCACTGTTCATGGCAATATCATTACACAGTGATAGAAAACTAATATCCTGGATAAGGGTGCATCAACAAAGAAAGCAATCAATGTTGGAGAAGCAGTAAACTTCCCATCAATCAACTCCAGCCAAGTTGGAGAAAAGAAGATCGCATGTTTTAGTTCAGTGCAATAGATATCAGTAAAGATAAATTCCTGTTAAAACCTGCTAGAGTTTACTACAGTCTGGCTTCTGACCCCATTCCACTCAAATTTTTCCTGAGGATGATTCAAAGTCACCTGGGTTTGTGAAGCATTTTGAGCAGCTGGAATTACATTCAGCAAAGTCTTGTTACTCTCAGACATCATCAAATAGATCTTATCTCAAAAGACAAGATAGAAATTGTGGAAAGTCCTAATAATCCCCACCTATTTGTAGAGCTGGAACTATATAAACTCATCAGTGTTATTCTAGCTAGGACTTCTGCAGGGGCAGAATGGGCTGCTCCAGAAGATGAAGCTTTCCTGTGGCTCTTCTAATACATGGCCCAATCATACTCTTAGCCTAGATTCTCCTTAGGAGATGCACTAATGAAGGAATCATTGATGAATCACAAGGGTGAGAATGTGTAGCCAAGAAAGTATACTAACCCCTATGGTATGTACCACATTTACCAAAGAAATAGTCATAGAAATAAGATCTCACTCCCAGGATATTCTTTGCTACTAACAAAACATAAATTCCTGGCTCCCGGTTTCAGCTCCAACATGTAAAGAGCTTGAAGTTATCACTCCTGTCCTCACAATAAGAAAAAGATGAAAAAATGAAAAATCAAGGACTTTTCTTTGACCCATCAAAGAACTGAGTTTGAAGGGTAAACTGTCACCCTGAAACCCTCAGAGGCACATGAAAACATAGTCACAGAAAACATCTAATTACATCATGCAGATGCTACTGGACTCATAAACTGGTAGCAACACTTAAATAGTAACTTTGACAAATTTCTGGAGGATGAGTGTAAGCTAGCATAAAATGAGAAATTGCTGAGGACAAAAATTCTGCACATTTTATCTCCAGGAATGCCTCCAGGTTGCAACAGTGAAGAGCTGCAAGATATTATTTCCAAGATTAAACTGGAAGAGGACAAAATTAACCTCTGAGAAATACAATACCAAGAGGTTTCTTAATAACAATGCTTACACTCCAAGCAAAAAACCTTTACCAGAGTTTTGCCCCACCTAGGGGAAGAGTACTCAACTCTAACTTCCTCTAGGTTTTTTGTCTCACCAGAGGGAGGGCAACAAAAGCTGAGAAACACTAGTGAAACTCATAGCACAAGGATACCGTCCCAATAAAAGAGAAAGTTATAGTCAAGGGAAATGGGCCCGCTAAAAGACTGAGATTTAATCATAAGATTATTGAATGCTTCCCCTCCCCCATACCTTACCACCATACCAACAGGCTCCAGTATAACAGTGGATTACAAGTGAAAATGGTGCAAATGCAAACTCTATCTAAGGTGGAGTTCTTAAGGCAGACAGATACAATAAAGAAGACACAAAACAAGGACACTAGAGTAATTTGATGTCTTTGGTGTCTACAGCTACAGGCAAACATTAAATGCAACCTAATTCCTAGCCAGATTAATATAAAATTTCACACTAATGGTCTTTTACCTCAGTTCCTGTTATTCAATACATAATGTGCAGCTTTCAAAAAACTTAAAAGGCAAGCAAAAAAACAGCCAATAAAGAAAAAGCAAGTATTGTAATTAGACTCACTAAGATATAGCACACATTTAGGAATTACCAGGCAGGGAACTTAAAATAAGTATAATTAATATGTTAAAGGGTCATAGTGGGAAATTTTAGGTAATATGCAAGAACATAGGAGTAGTGTAAACAGAGAGAAGGAAACTCTGAGAAATAATCAAAAGGAGCACTAGAACTCAAAACTACTGCTGCAGAAATGAAGAATACCTTTGATAGGCCCACCAGTATGCTAGGCACAGCCAAGGAAAGAATCACTGAGCTTGAAGTTACATCAATGGAAACCTCCAAAACTGAAATGCAAAGAGAAAAAATTGTTACATAGGTATAATTGGAATTGTCAGGAAAATGAAAAACAAAATGCATACACTTAGGCATATCATATTCAAACTGTAGAAAATCAAAGAAGAAGGGACAAAACAGTAAAATCTTCCAAAGGGGAAAAGACTATCTATAGAGGAAGAAAGAAAAGAATAACATCAGACTTCTTATCAGAGACACGCAAATAAGAAAAGAATGGAATAAAATATTTAAAGGTTGAGAGTATAAAACCACCAACCTAGAATTCTATATATAGTGAAAAAAATTACTCAAAGTGAAGAGGAAATAAAGACTTCACAAACAAACAAAATAAAAGCTAAGAAATTAATTTCCACCATACCTGCACTAGGTAGATAGATAGCTTTATTGAGATATAATTGACATACAACATTATGTAAGTTTAGAGTATACAACATGATGATTTGATACACTTATATATTTCAAAATTATTATCACAGTAGGGTTAGTTAACACCTCCATCATGTTACATAATTACCACCTCTTTTTTGATAAGAATATTTAAGATCTACTTCCCTAGCAACTTTCAATAGCAAAAAAAAGAAACAAACATCATACTCCCACATTCATAACAATATTGTTTACAATATTATTTACAGTATTATTTACATTATATTTACATTATCCTCATCCTCCAAACAGCCACATCATGAGAGCAGCTGGACCAGTCTCTGGAAGTTTCTTCATGGTGGAAGGTTTGCTCAGTATCAGCACAGCTTCTCTCTCTAAGATCTCACATCACCAGTGTGCCCCTTGAGGGTCAGGATAAACTGTCCGAAAGGTCAAGTTTATTCTTCGTTCTCTAGAGTGGTACTCCTTGGGCATTTGATGCTGCCAGTCTGCTTGGGTGGCTCCTTCCATGAGTAACAAGGTCCCATGATCTTGTTACTATAGTATTGTTAACTATAGTCACCATGCTGTACAGTAGATGTCCAGAACTTATTCACCTTTTAAATGTAAATTTGGCTGACATCTCCCCATTTTTCCCACCTCCACATCCCTGGAAACCACTTTTCTACTCTATGTTTCTGTGAGTTAAGCTTTTGTAGATTCCACATATAAGTGATACCATTCAATATCTGTCTTTTTCCATCTGGCATACTTCACTTAAAAAATGTCTTCCAGTTTCATCTATGTTGTCACAAATGGAAGAATATCTCTCTTTCTCATGACTGAATAATGTTACATTCCATATATATTATTTTCCCATCCATCCATGGACATTCAGATTGTTTCCATACCTTGTCTATTGTAAATAATACTGCTATGAATGTGGGAGTATGATGTTTGTTTCTTTTTTTGCTATTGAGCTGTATGAGTTTTTTAATATAAATTTTGGATAGTATACATTTATCAGATTGGTGATTTTCAAATATTTTCTCCCATGTAGATTGCTCTTTCCTTATCTAAATTCTCTTTCTGTGCAGAAGATTTTTAGTTTGACTGTAGTCACATTTATTTATTTTTGCTTCTGTTGCATGTATTTTTGGTGTTATAGTCAATATATTGGAGTTAATTTTTGTAAAATGTGTAAGATAGGGGTGCAATTTTGTTCTTCTCATCTGTTTATATAGTTTTCCCAACACCATTTATTGAAGAGATATCCTTTCCCCATTGAGCATTCTTTGCTCCCTTGTAAAATATTAGTTAACTATATATGTGAGGGTTTATTTCTAGGATGGATTCTCTTCCATTGGTCTATGTGTCAAATTTTATGCTCCACCATATTTGTTTTGATTTTGTAATGTAGTTTGAAATTAGGAAATGTGGTACCTCTCCAGCTTTGTTCTTTCTCAGAATTGCTTTGGCTATTTGGGGTCTTTTGTGGTTCCATTACAAATCTGGGGATTTTCTTTTTCTATTTCTGTGGAAAATGTCAATGGAATTTTGATAAGGATTGAATAACTCTGTAGATGGCTTTGGGTAGTATGGACATTTTAGCAATATTAATTCTTCCCAAATCATGAACATGGGATATCTTTCCACTTGTTTGTGCCTTCATCAATATATTTCATCAAAGTAAAACAGAAAACTATAAAATTTCTAGAAGAAAACATAGGAGAAAATCTAGGTGATACTGAATTTATTAATGAGTGTTTAGATACAACAATAAAAGCACAATCCTTAAAAGAAAAAAAATGATATTAGACTTTTTTAAAATTAAAAACATCTGCTCTGGAAATGATACTATAAAGAGAATCAAAAAACAAGCCATAGACAGGGAGAAAATATCTATAAAACACTTATCTGTTAAAGGACCTGTATTTAAAATATGCAAAGAATTCAAAAATAAAGAAACATAAAACCCAATATTAAAATGTTCAAAAGACCCAAAAACTGCAAATTGAAACAGTTAGATATGACTGTTAAAATCTAAAAACAACAACAATAAAAACAACGACAACTGACAATGCCAATTGCTGATGAGGTGGAGCATCAGGGACTCTCATTCATTGCTGGTGGAAATGCAAAATGGTACTGCCACTTTGGAAAACAGTTTGTCAGTTTTTTCAAATGTAAACAATCTTTCCATATGATCCATCAATGGAACTTCCAGATGCTTGAAAACTCCTGTCCACATAAAACCTGCATGGAAATATGTAGCAGCTTTATTCATGAGTAACCCAAGCTACAAGAAACCAAGATGTCACTCAATCAGTGAAGAGGATAAACTGTGATTCGTCCATATAATGGAATATTATTCAGTGATAAAAAAGATCTATCAAGCCATGAAAATATATGATGAAACTTAAATGCATAGTGTTAAATGCAAGAAGCCAGTCTGAAATGGCTACTATATATTAAAAAGTATATATATTCATATATCAAATTATATGATATTCTTGAAAATTATATCTATAGAGACAGTAAAAATATTAGTAATTGCCAGGAGTTCAAGGGAATGAAGGGCATGATTAAATAGGTGACACAAAGAAGAATTTTTATCATTGTGAAACTATTCTCTATGATACTGTAATTATAGATACATGACACTGTGCTTTTGCCAAAACCCTCAGATATTTATAGCACAGAAAAATTTTAATGCATGCAAATTTAGTAAAAAGATATTTAGATTATCAGGGAAACCTCAGAATAAAATGCAGAATGTGACAAATCAATCTAAACATATTACAAATGTATGAAACAATCTCACTGAAGGGAGCTGGAAAAAGGTGCTGATTTAAATATATCTGTAAATGAGTGAAATTTGTAAAACTAAAGGAAAAATAAAATCACCATAAACACTGTGTTCTAGCTAATAAAACTGTTTCCCATGGGGATAAAGTTAACAATTATGATGCTGTTATGCATGTATACTGGAACTAAACAATTACATAAATGGATGATAAATAGTGGGAGCAGGTTTTCTCACATATTGGAGTGGGGTTTTACAGATAAGTGAGGGAAGGAGGTTAAAATGATAAATGTGATAATGGGCTATAGTTGGAGACATCAGTATGAATTTATGTTAGCTTACTATAGATACAGGTGGTTACATATTAGAAATATTTACAGATACGTGTATATACAAGGGTTAGTATACACTCATACATTTTCTTGGCCTGTCATCTGAGAGACCCGAGAAACCATCATACCTCAGTAGCAAGGAGAATAGCTGAAATCCAGACCTTGTTTCTAATATCCAGTTAAAAGAGAACCAGACCTCTTTAAAGAAATGGCTGATTCTAAGACAGGGATAGGAAAAATACAAAATGAGTCTGCAGCAAGGAGAGTGGAATAGTGCTTTAAAAAAAACCCCACAATGATAGGACATATCAAAGGGACACAGGAGTCAACTGAGAGAGTTCACAATGGCCACTGCTGGAACATTTAAGCAACAAGATATAGTATTGGATCATAACTGAAATATCCATGAGGCCCCCATGATATAAATAAACTGGATAGAACTGACAAATTTCCAATACAGAAGAATTTTTTTATGTAGATACTTTGTCCTCAAGGAGATGGAGCATAAATGCCTACTCCTAGATATGGGCTATGTGTAATAAATTTTTTTCCAAAGAGCACAGGATAGAGAAGAGAGAAAAAAGATTAACTTTACAGTGGAGAAAATTGACAAGCACTACTTTAGCTTGTTGGTCAAGATCAACATCAATGGCTGATGTTATCCTATCAAAAATAAATCCTGTTGGTAGTGTACACTTGATTGATGGGCTGAAAATGAAAATCTCTCTAGTTGTTCACCCCAATCCCATAAGCTTTATCACAATAAAAATATCAGATACATTTCAATAGCAGAAAATTCTACAAAGTGCCTGATAGACCAAACAATGTCTTTTTGTTTGTTTGTTTGTTTTGTTTTTTGTTTTCCCCATGGCTTGGTGGAGGGGTTTCAAATCTCATGATGTCTGGAGAAAATGGATGCCTTTTCTGCTGTCTTTCTCTGCTTGTAATTAAGGCAACTTTCAGCAAAACCACATTAGCATGGCCACAGCATTTGGTTATATTTTTAAATTCGTGTTTTAATTTCTGTTAATCCATTTTCTTTCTGAATGGCTGGAAGAATCGAGATAAATATGGGCTATCTAAGACAGTGTTAATGGCATTATTTCTTTTCAGAATCAACCTTGGCAGATAAATAATAAAGCCTCTTCTCTTAATGAGATTTCTAAACTGCATCATTTCTTTCAATATTTCTCTTCCCTATCCATAACTTCACTTCTCTTTATTTTTTTAACATAAAAAATAAAATGCTAGTGACAAAAGGCTTGTTGTAAGTGCATCATAAAGACATATATATTGGCCTTCAAGGCACATTTATTGTTGATGAATGACAACTATGCAGAGAGAAAGTGTTTATGTTTGCTTTTTCTCCTCCCCAAAATAGCTGACAGTTTCTAAAAATCTTAATAGACCTTTAGCATCAGAATTAATGAGAAAGCCTATGGATGCATTGAACATAGGTCTTCTACCTTGGCTTTGACTGCCCCACTTTTTGGTATTAGGTAATTGTTCAAATTAGTGTTATTAACCAGGATGAGGGCATATAGGTGTAGTTATTGCTTATATCATGGCCCAGCAAAGAAGGAAGAGGGTTGTTAGGAGGAATGCATGTTAATTCAGTTCACTATGATTTCACCAGTTCTGAGTTAAAGATAATAAAAACAGTTCATTTATATGCCTCCTAAAATATTAAGAGATAATCTACAGCTCATTTATTGTATATTAAGACAGATATCTTAGCTGTATAACTAAATTAAAGCTAACAAAAATCTAATACTCTGTAGTCCCTTCTGATATTCTCTCCACTACTTTTCCCCCAAGGAAATGTTACAGAATCTCATTTTCAATTCTGAGATGAAGACATGGTTAGAGTCATATATTATACAGCTCACCACATTCACAAAAGGCATAATTTGACCATAGTATTACAATAATTGAGGCATAGCAGGTTCTCCTAGATAATATTCATACTCCCTAGAATTAGCCTGTAGTGCCTGCTTTTTTTCAGAGCTGTAAAAGTGTTTTAAATTCTTTATTCTGTTTTCTTGAAACAGTTCATAAGGGTTGACCACTTTATTTTTATATTTAATTGACAGAAAATCAAAAGACAAGTAGACAAACTAGATGGCAGACTGGAGCTTGTCAAAGGTATAAGTAGGCATTTAATTCTCTTGTTACACTGTTCAATGCATGAATCTCAGCAATTTCCCTTTTGCCTTATTTTCTTTCATCATTAAGTATATTGACTATTCTTCTCATAGTTACAGTAACTATGACTATATCTTCTGTTGATGACTTCTGAATCTGCTACCGAGCCAAACTTGAGTCTCCTTGCCCATGCACATTAAAGCCAATTTACTGACACTGGGTTGTGGTGAAGGAAAGCGGAGCATTTATTCCAGGGTGCCAAGCAAGGAATCGGAGGCAGCTCATACTAGAAAAACACAAACTCCTTGATGGGTTTTAGGAAAGCATTTTTAAAGGCAAGGTGATAGAATGGAGTAGTAAGGTCTGTGACCAGCCTATGCACAATTCTTTGACTGGTTGATGGTGAGGTAACAGGGTGGTGTCACAGGGGTTAATATTATCAATCCTCAGGCTCCATAGGTCTGCGGGTTACATGCTCACAGTCATCAAGTAGTTAACTTCTTCCATTTGGTGGGTGTTTTAGCATCATAAAATAACTCAGAAAGTGTACATCAGATACTGTTATTTATGTACGTCTGAAAGGAGCAAAAACAGGACCTGGAGGGAGGGGTTTCTCCCAGGAAGGCCCCATAGTGTCCTCCTCGATTACAAATCTAAATCTTCTGTCACCATCTTGCATTTAAATTAAAATCCAATATTTCCAGCATCTCATTAGACATTTTTGGAGTTAATCTGTCACCTTGAAATCAATACATAAGAGATTGAGATCTCCAAAACTGGCTCTTTTCTCCATCTCTTGTGTTTACCAGTGACATCAAAATTTTTGGAATCACCCAGGCTTGAAAATGTCAAGTTGCCTTTGAACTAGATAAAGTGTAAGCATGTTACTTTCTTCAAACCCTTAATTCTATAGATCACAAAGAAAATTTTTGCTTTGGGGATTTTGGGAAGCAACTATTTCCTCATAATCGCCTTCATATTAATTGCTTTCCTCTTTAACACCACTGACACCACTTTGTACTAAAACAGAGGTCAGCAAACTTTTTCTATAAAGGGCTGTAGAGTAAATACTTTCATCTTTGCAGGTTATTTGGTCTCTGCTGCAACATTCATCTCTGCATTGTGGAACAAAATAGTCATAGAAAATATGTAAACAAATGGGCATGGCTGTGTCCAATAACACTTTATTTACAAACACAGGTGTCTGGCAGGATTTGCCCCATGGACTGTAGTTTGCCAATTCCTGCAATATCCTTGCCAACACATAACTGGATCACCAGACATCTTCTCATTGCCTGGCCTGAAAAATGTTCTCCCACAAGAGTATCTGTCTACAAATAGCTATTTGTTCAACATTCTTCAAGGATTGTTGTTTCCATTATACTGTTCTTTTACTAAATTTTTTCAAGTGGTCCTCAAACAGAAGTTGGCATTGACCGTCAGTTTTGTAATAAGCTCTGCACATGGTTATAAAGACAACCCAAAAACAGAACAGTTCTTGCCCAAGTAGAAATACCCCCTTAGTGGCAACTTTAAGTCAAGTTAAGGCTTGAAGTCTTCTTCCACTCTCTTATTTCAATTCTCTTTCAACTACAACACTTTGCCAGTCTACAATTCCTTTAAATCCTCAAGGTGCATGCTCTGTATTAGAGAATACCACATACGAATGCACATATAAATATGTGTAAATATTGAAATCTATTTTTCTATATATTCATAAGCACATAAGTTATTGCTTTGTGGGTTTGATATTATTTCATGTGTATTAGTAGTATCCTTAAGTATACTCTATATTATTCCTAAAGTATAAGGAACCAAGTCATATACTTTCCTGTGAGAACAATTGACCCTCTGAATCCACATAGCTTAACCATCAGGGCTTAGGCATGAGACCATTTATGTCAAGATGACTTTTCTGTTTGTTCCAAGAAATTCTAGCCTGAGAAAATAAGACTTCAAACTAATTAGTAACTTCATTGTTTTTTTCAATTTGTTTCAAAAGATTTGTGTGTCCATGTCCAGGTAAACAGTTTCCTCTTCTATGCAAACAACCTCTTCTTAAGGTTGTTCATGTGGGCAAACAGCTGGCTTACCAAGGAAAAGTTTATTTATCAAGATCTATTTCAAGATCCTCACCTCTCTTTACTCCCCAATATTATGTGATGAACTTTGCCAAATTCCAATTGGTCCCTGCCATGAAAAACCTTAAACTACATGAGCCCAGAACCCAATACAGGATAAATTTTGTTCCTTTACATTTTTCTGTAATATAGTTTTGTTTTGTTTTGCTGTCTTGACCCAATTTTGAATACATGGCTAGAGTCCAGATGGTTTTCCTTCTTGGATGGCTGATTAAGTCCACATTCCAACCACTTCCCTTATTGGGCGCTCATAATCCTAGCCAATATGCACCTTCACTAATCACTCCAGGGACATGTACCAGACAACTAGAGACAGTTCCTTTGTCTTGGATTCCAGGAAATTATTCAAATTAGCTAATCCACATGGAGCCCATAAAACCACCTCCCACTTGCCATATCTAAACTGTACCCAACAGCTCCAGCTTGCTGTTACCCTGTTCTCTGGTACCTATGTGTCCCTGCCTGGCAGCCTTCTCTCATTGGCAGTTGTAAGCAACAAAAAGTTCTGTCTTTCATCTATTTGAGTGTCACTGTATCCTGCCATCAAAAAAACCTTTAAATCTTAGAAAATACCCCCAACAAGACACTACTAGAAGTCTGTCAAGAAGGTGCTCTCCTCACTACAATAGGCATTGATGATGAACTGGTTATTCCAATGGCATTTTCAGGAGTTGGCAGGCAACACCTCTGTCCTCCAGATTGCATTTCCCAAGGTTGGAGACTCTGTTAATTAATTGATGGTAGGTTGCATTTTCTCTCATGTTCTTTATTCTTCTATTCTACAGGCACAATTTTTCCCCCTTAGAATAAGCATATTCTGAATTTCTGAGCCACTTGACCCCTAATTTAACTTGCCACAGAATGTGGACCATTAATTACAAACTAGTTCTTCAGAAAATATTATTTTAGTATATTTAAGGTACTGTTAAAATGTTTCATAAATTAGAACTTTAAACACAGTCACCAAATCACTAAGAAAACATTTATTTCCCAAATCTGTAGGTGACAAGGAGGGGAAAGAAAGCTTCATTTACTGCCTATGATCAACCAGGCTCTGTGTGAGGCACTTTCATATACTCCACTGATTTAATCCTCACTACAACACAGAGAAGAGGGTTATTATACCTGACTTAAAGGTGAGGAAAATGAAATCTCAGTTTGTGGCTTCTTACTTGCCTGAGCCAGTTTTAACTCCTCTTATTAACATTCAAAATTCTTTCCTTTTATTGAATACCTGCTCTGCATCAGCACTGTGATCAGCACTTTACACAACAATGCAAGATAGATATATTTATCTCTCATTTACAACGGAGGAAATAACTTTCCAGGTATGTAAAGTGAGGGACCTTAGGAGCAACCTAACATATTCTAAAGCCATTCCTTTATCTGCTCCCCTTGCCATATTGGGAATGACATTTAAAAGCAAAGCATCTTATACTGTATGACCATATTTAGTCCAAGTGCTTGAGAATTCTGCTTCTCCAGTAGGCATTTTCCAAGTATAACTCAAGAATTATTTTTGTTTTTTCTGCAACACTTAATTTTTCTCTTTTCCATTAAACAGCTAAATTTGTTTCCTTTCCCTGAGATTTAACTTCAAACCCTGGTTCTCTTTGTTCTCCATGTAACAAATAAGAAGTAATAATGATGCTTTAACTTAGTCACTTGAATGGAGAAATAATCTTACATTTTCAAAGCTTAGCATATTTTGAAATAACACATCTTGCTTATTAGGAGTAGTGACAATTAAGAGTAAAGAAGATACAAAAGGAAAGCAAATGACGTCAGTTGCTTCAATGACTTTAGTCACTGACCATCTAAAACTCACCTTCATCTGTGATCATAATATATGAAGACCGTTGAACTGGCGACACTATTGGTAATTGAAAATCACCCATGTGTGATGACAACGTTTTCAGAAGATTCAGGAGTTCTTGTACAAAAGTTGAATATGTCCCCATTTAAATGTGACTAATACTTACAAAGGAATGAGGTCATTTTTCAATACTGAGCAAGAAACTTTGTTCAGTCAATGAAGCACATCTCCACACTTAACAAACAATAAATACAAAAATTATATCAATAAAAGACACTGATGTTTTCACTTTAAAGGAAGGGTGATATTTTTGCAAATTTTCATATAAGAAAATATTGTCTAATTTTCAAACAAAGCATTGTTGATAAATGACCTCTGTCTCTATCACCACCACTGTTTGCAAATTTTAAAGATCTAGTCAACTCTTGAGGATGAGGCTGGGGACAATTAAATACATTTTAATTGAGCTTCACCAGAATGATTCAGACCACAGTGGACTATCTCTTCACTAAACCCAAAGTTTTACTGTTTGCATGACTTATTTGGCTATGAACTATCATTAGAACAGTGCATCATTATCTTGCTTTTTTTATATATTCAAGGTGTTTATTTTTCTCTCAACAGCCAAAATGAATTTTTTGGTATCCTTGAGAGTAAATTTAATCCACAAGAAAAAAAAAAAAAAAGATTTAGGGCTTTTTGGATTTTTTTTAATATTAAAATTCAATTATATAAAGTTATAAATTTAAAATTATAGTCTCTTCTTAACCTTTAAAGTGCACTTTAAAAATCTTATTCTTTACTAAATTTTGAAAATCGCTTTTACAGGGCTTTAAACTTAATTAAATAAGATACTTTAAACATATTCAATTAAATTTATAAGTATAATCAGCCTTTATTTTTTTAGCTACTTCAATTGTTTAACAAAAACCTTTTCCCAAATTAAGTTATTCTTATAAACCTCACCAATTAAACTTATAAATATATTAACTTCATTCTTCTTAGCATTTCAGCATTATTTACATAAGTAAAGGTGCCTTATGCTTTTCAATTTAAAATATTAGTCTAAGTCAGCTACTCAAATATATATTTAGTCTTGTAGGTGGTAAAATATACCAAAATTTTCTCAACCATTACATTTTAAGCACTGAATATATGCCATTTATAACTAAAATTAAGAGAAAATACTAATACTAAGGTTTTTTTAATTACCTTCACTATTTCTGTCCTGAATTACAATGATCTCAAGGGTAAAAAACCACATTTACCCATTAATTCATCATACCCAGTAGTCCGAGGTGACTCAAAGGCTGCAGACTTCAAGAGCATTTTTTCCTGAGCCCCAGAGATGGTGTCTCAGCACTTCCTGTAGTTGTTTTGTTACCAGGTTAGCACACATTGTGTCAAATAGCTTCAACCGAGGAGGTCAACAGAATACCAAACCAGCAATCCTGGTCCTTGTGATAGCAAGCAAAGCATTGCAGACTACCATCGGGCTTGAGTGCAAAACAATGTTTATTGAAGCATAGTTACACTCTCAGAGGGAGAGCGGGCTGTTTCTGTGAAGTGAAACCAGCCCTCTTGTACAGGCTTAAGGGTGTTTATAAGGAGTGATCTGTGAGGAGGCGGGGTGAAATCATGGGTGAATGACAGAGAATCATTATTTGATTGACAGTCCTGAGTTATGTAACAAGTTCATTATTGTGCATGCCCTTACCCTTGATTTGCTAAGAAAAGCTGGGGCAGGGGTGTGTGGGCTAAACCACCTGCAGTTCTTATTATAGTGATGGTATAATGAGCTTGGGTTTACTATAGGTTATACATCTGTCTAGTCTGGGCATGCACAGCCTGGGGAAGTTCCCTCAGTTCCCTCATGTTATTGCGCTTCCTCTTTATCAGGATAAGTTGCCCACCACCCGACCATAGTTTCACCCATTCTGGGTGGGGCTGGAGGAAGATCCCCAGATGGTTGGTGTGTAACTTGACTACTCCCCTCTTGTCTTTCCACCACTGTCACCTCCTTGCTGCTAATGTCTGACTAACTACCTAACATTCCTTCCTCAAGAGTATGGGACCCAATTTCTTTGGGAAATGGGCGATGAATGCTCCTGCTGGTAAGGGGTGGAGTTTTGATTGAGTCCCACCTCTTGCTCTCTTTCAGCTAGGAGGTGGGCTGGAGTGATGACCATCAAGGGATCCCACGTAAATCTCGGTCTCAGAGCCAGGCTAAACAGGCCAGTAACCATGTCACAGAACCATTTGGAATCAAACAACAGTCTGTATGTGTTCTGAAAAGATCAAACAAGTAGGTTAATGACACAAGGGCCTAACAACAAAACAAAGGCTCTCAGGATTTACGGTTCCAACAAGGGCAATAGCCATGTCCATACCTGGGTCTCCATAGAGGAGATGAGGGTAGAAATCCAGCTAGGGCCCTGTTCTGCACTCTTTTTCAGATTTTCTATTAGTTTGATGTTTTTCTTTAAAACGAGAAGGTTTTCTTCAACTTGGCTGGAGGTATTAACATAGAAGCAGCATGTTTCATTTAGCAGGGCATAGACAACCCTGGCCTCAGGTGTTATAACATTGAGGGTCCTCCTATTTTGTCAAATCACCTTGGCCAGAGAACCTAGGGCTGACTGTTGCACCTCAATGGCTGCTACCATACCCTTCCAGGATTCCTGGACTATGATGGTAAGACTGAGAATGCTTCTCGCTAAGAGGGGTATAACTGCAAACAAAAAATTCCTCTAAAGACACTGTGGATCACTTCAGGCCAATCAAGAATTGGGTTATCATGAGCATGTCTCCCCCCCACCCCTGTCAGTGTTTCATTTTTGTCTCTTTTGGACAGATCTCAAAGCTTCTTCATGGAATAACCTTAAAGGAATGACCAAAGTTAGGAATGCCTCCTGAGAAAGGTAAATCCTTTGTAGTCACAATTGTTGCCTCTGGGACAGCAGCAATGATCATGCATGTGCCCCTCTGAAATGGGGGAAGATCTAGATATACCCCAGTACCACATAGAAATGAAAATCTGGTGCCCCTCAAGGATACCCCCATCATGGGTCCCCAGAGCCAGGCCTTAACCTGTTGGGAGTTTTCCTCTGGAAGAAGGCTGGCGTCCCATGGCCTAGGATTATATTCAGAAGGCCAAACCCTGAGGAAGTAATTATCTATGCACAGAGGGGATAATCCGGGTTCTGACTGATTATGAGTGTGATTGGGGGATTGACATAACAAATTTCTGAATATTAACTGGATTATATTATATTTTGGAAGGGAATCTTGCAGGGAGGTTAGGTTAAGTAGTTGTCTGGTGGTCATGCCAATCCCTGCATATTCAGTTCCCAGGTCTGAGCTGTTTATGATGATATGGTCCTCATTAATATATTTCTTAGTTACATTCTTCCTTGAGATTCCCCAATACAAAGTGAAATTACCTTTGTGTACACCGTATTCATCCTCTTCTGACCAGGGATCCCACCCGAGGCTAGTCTGATTAAAGTTGAGGGTATAGTTACAAAAGGAGTCATTTAACTAGCCCAAGGAGGGTCCCTATCCATCCATGTTCTGGAAACAAAGCTGTGCCTTTCCTAGAAGATTGGAGGCTGTACCTATGCAGCTAGGCCTGAGGCAAGAGAGTCAAGGGTCTACTTGCTTTTGGCACCCATATAAAAGATAATCCATCCCATAATATTGACCGTATAAGTTATACAGTAGTTCAGTAGAGGTAGGGAGGGCCAATAAGTAGATTTCCTCTAGGTTTCAGGTTTCCTTGGTGCATACCCAATAGTCCATTTTATTGGTTAATTTTGCAACTTGATTTATACTGGGTGTCAGTGGATGATGAGAATATGAAGAAATGAAGGGAAAGGAGCAAAGTCCAATAACTGTAAGAGATGCCGTATTAGGGAAATAAGAGTCAGCGTGTGAATTCATTTTGTGACAATAGGCAGAAGAGAATGAGAGCAAGCACAATGGGAAAGATCAGGAGATACAGTCGTCCTATTACTTCTGCCAGCTGTGGTAATGGTGGGTTCATGGATTTAGAATGTTCTTATTTTGCGGTTTTCATTTGAACAGGAGCCGGATATCCTCCCAAGGTTCACAGGTGTATTCAGCTGGGGAGATGCCCTCGGGCTCAGTGGCTGTCCAGGGCTTTGCCCAGGAATGATGAATCCAACTGATGATCCCTGGTACTTTAACAGCTGTAGGAAAAGAGAGCAAGACTGGATAGGGTCCCTTCCAGGTCGGCTGAATTTGAGAACCAGGGGAGCCGTCCTTCCAAGTTTTGATGAGTACTTGTATTCCTGGACAGTAGAGGCAAGGAGCAGACTCTGGTGAAGGAAGCTTTCTTATGCCGTATTTCTGGAGGGCTTGTTGGAACTGTCCAAGGGAGGTGACCTAAGAGATAATGACAGAGGTCCATCAGTAGGTCCCCTCGTAAGAAAGGCTTACCATACAGCATTTCATAAGGGCTAAGGTTAAGTAAGGCCTTTGGGGCTGTTCCGATCCTTAAAAGAGCAATAAGGAGGGCTTCCTTCCAACTGGAGGAGGTCTCTTGGGTTATTTTTCTTAAGGTATTCTTTAAATGTTGGCTGGCTCTTTCTACCTTTCCTGAGGATTGAGGTCTCCAGGAAGAATGAAGGTGGTACTCAATATCTAGAGCCTTGGATATCTGCTGAGTAATTTGGGAAACGAAAGCAGGACTGTTATCACTCTGAAGAGACGACTGGAGGCCAAACCTAAGGATGATTTCAGTTAAAATCTTCTGGGCTACCTCCGAAGCTTTTTCTGTCATGGTGGGGAAAGCTTCCACCCAGCTGGTAAAGGTGTCCACGAACAGCAAAATGTACTTATCTCCTCAGTAGGGAGGGACCATTCTACAGTCCATTTGCCTATCTTCCCCTGGATATGTTCCATGTCTCTGAGTTGGAAGGGCCAACAGGGTTGGCTTAGTTCCCTGAGGATTGTTAGTCAGACAAGTAGGGCATGATGAAGTTACCTTATTAACTACATTGTAAAGTCCCTTCCCAGAGAAGATAAAAGAAACAGTATGGGATAAGTCATTTCTCCTTAGGTGACAGGCCTCAAGCAAAGATTTAATAATTTTCCATTGGAGTGATTGGGGTAGATGAGTTAAGCCTTCTCTCTGGTACCATCTATCTGGGTCAAGGTGGTACCTATGATTTATGGCCCATTTGATTTCCTCAGGCAGGTAAGATGGGAAAGGGAGAGAACTAAGGGAAGGAACTAAAGCACCCTCTACCACAAAGAGCTGAAGGGCTGCCTATTGGGCAGCCTGATCGGCTAACCGATTTCCTTTTGTTATTTCATCGTCACCCTTCTGGTGAATTCTGCAATGAACCACTGCTACCTGGGAAGGCTTGAGAACTGCCTCCAAGTGGGAGACAATTTGAGGTCCATACTTAATTGGGCTCTTTCAGCCTGTCAGGTAGCCATGTTCCTTCCAGATACCAGCATGAGCATGAAGAACCAAAAAAGCATATATAGAGTCAGTATATACATTAAGGGCCTTATTTTTCAGCCAGGGTTAAGGCTCGGTTTAAAGCAATTATTTCTGCCAGTTGGGCTGAGGTCCATGAGGGAAGAGTCTGGGCCTCAATAACCTGTGTCAAGGAGATCACCACATATCCTGCCCTTCTACATCCTTCAGAAACAAAACTACTTCCATCAGTGAACCAAACCTTGAAGTTTTGTAGTGGAATATAGGTTAGATCTGGTCAGGACAACAAGGAATGAGATATTATATCTTCACATTGGTGAACTGGTAGACCTTCTTTAGATAGGGGAGCAGGGTAGCTGGATTTAAAGAGGAGCAGACCATGACACATATGTCTGGATTCTCCAACAGTAATGCTTGATATTTGAGGAGCCTGCTATCCATGAGCTGGAAATAGCCTTTCCCTTCCAAGACAGAGGTAACCTGATGGGAGGTATATACTGTCAGGGGTTGCCCCAACATAAACTTGGAGGCTTCTTCCACCAATAAGGCCAAGGCTGCAACTACCCTAAGACAGCTGGGCCATCCAGTGATCACCAGGTCCAGTCTCTTTGACAGATACCCTACAGGTCTCTGGATAGGGCCAAGTTCCTGAGTTAAGATTCCTAAATCCATCTCTTGTTTTTCTGCCACAAATAGTTGGAAAGGTCTATCAGTTCTTGGGATTCCTAGGCTGGAGCCTGGGATAGTAATATATTTAGCTGTTGAAAAGCTCGGATTTGGTTAGGGCCCCAGAGCTGAGGTTTAGAGTCAGATTTTCCTTTCAGGGCCTCATAAAGAGGTTGTGCTTTTAGTCCGTAGTTAGGAATCCATAGCCTGCAATACCCCAGGAGGCCTAAAAAGGCTCAGAGCTGTTTCCGGGTAGTTGGCTCCAGCAGATCTAAAATCCCTTGTATTCTATCAGGGGAGATCCTTCGTTCCCCTGGGGAAAGGATTACTCCCAGATATTTGACTTCCTGCTGCCCCAATTGTACCTTGGACTTAGAGACTTTATAGCCTCATTCGGCCAAAAATTGAGGGTCTGGGTAGTGTGAGTTAAGGCTCTCTTGTGGTCCAGGGAGTAAATAAGAAAGTCATCCACATACTGGATGATAGTCCTTTCCTCCAAGTGTAGATCTTGGAGGTCCTTGGCCAGGGCCTGGCCAAAAAGGTGGGGACTGTCTTGGAACCCTTGGGGTAGGACTGTCTAGGTGAGTTGATGTCCTCTATTCCCTTCCTCATGACACTCAAAAGCAAAAAGGTAGTAGGACTGGGGGTCCAGGGGTATGGAAAAGAAAGCATCCTGTAGGCCTAACACACTAAACCAGGAGGCTGTGCCTGGGATGGTCCCAAACAAGTTGTATGGGTTGGGGATTACTGGATGGAGTGGGACTACTGCCTCATTGATAGTTCTTAAGTCTTGGACCAGTCTGTATTCTCTGTTTGGCTTCTTAGCTGGTAAGATAGGAGTGTTGCAAGGAAAACCGTAAAGAATAAGTAGCCCGTGTTGTACAAACTTGGATATGAGAGGCTGAAGTCCCTTTCTGGTCTCTGGAAGAATTGGATATTCTTTCTGATTGGGGAAAGAGGTTGGGTTCTTTAAGGTGATAAGAACTGGGGAGGCAGTTATATAGTTCTTCCTGACATTCTGTCAGCCCAGACCTGAGGGTCTACTGGCAACACAGCTAAGTCTGTTGTGCCAGTACTCAGAGGGGGCTGTGTCTCTAAGACTAAGAACTGGAGGGGCATTACTGGGGTGGTTCCCCCAAGTTCCTGTCTGGTTCCCAGCTTGTTTATGATGTCCTTACCTAACAGCAGGAGGGGGCATTCAGGTATGACCAGGAAGAAATGAGAGAAGGTATATCCTTCCCAGTAACAACATAAAGGGACAGTAAAAGGCCTAGTAGTAAGTTTACCTGAGACTCCTGTAACCTGACAGAAGTAGGAGGAGAAGGATTCAGAGAAGGAAACTAGGACAGAGTAGGTGGTCCCCGTATCCAATAAGAAAGATATGGTCCTGCCTGCCACATCCAGGTTCACTCTTGGCTCCAGTCAAGTAATAATGACATTAAAGAGGGGAGCCAGCTGGAGCGGAGGGTCCTGTCAATCCAGGGCTGTCAAGGCCACTTTTTTGGCATTTTGGACAGGGTGTCTTAGGAGGCTTGTCCTTTTGGGGGCATTCTCTCACCCAGTGGCCAGGCTTTCTGCAGACCTGGTGTCAGTTTTGGCTTCCATTGGGATGGGTCAAGGTTTCTCTGGATGGGGGTTGCCCCTGTAAGGCTGTCAATAATTGGGCCTGCCTATTTTCTTTTCTCTTTTCCTTCTCCCAAGCCTTGACCTCCTCCTCCTGGTCCTGGATATAGAAGGTAGTGGTGGCTATAGCTAGAAGTTCATCTAGATTAACATTGGTCTCCAGCATAAGGTTTTAGAGCTTCCTCCTGATGTCCGGGGTGGACTGGGTAAGGATCCTATCCTTTAAAATGTTTTTTCCTTCAAGGGAGTCCAGGTCTAGGTTGATATATTTAATTATTGCCTCCTTGAATCTTTCCAGGAAAGCTGTAGGGTTTTCATTGGGTTCCTGGCTGATGGCTGAAACCTTTGAGTAATTAATGGGTTTCCTTCTGCTTGCTTTGAGTCTCCAGGTTTTACACAGATTATAAAATGTTCCTTTTTCCATTGCTCATTAGGGTTATTGTAATCCCAACGAGAGTTTGTATTGCAAATGGTAGTTTTCCCCACAGGGTATTTTGAGCTGGATAAATGGAGGCCATCCGCAAAGGTGTGGGCCTCCTTCAGGATTTTTACCCTCTCAGTATCTGATAGAGTTTGCCCCAAGATTATCATGACATCCTTCTAGGCTAAGTCAAAAGCCAAGGTTAAGTGTTGGAAGTTGTCAATGTAGTGGTCAGGATCATTAGGAAATTTACCTAGTTCCTGTTTGATCTGCTTTAACTCTAGAAGAGTAAAAGGCTTCTGAATAAGTTGGGGTCAGAATTTGCCCACTGCCTCCACCAAAGGGCAAATTCTAGGGGGAGGCCTTGTGGGAGTCAGGTACCAAAAGGGGATAGAAGGAGGATGGGGTGGTTTTAGTGCTATCCCCAGGTTTAAAGATCTTCTCCCTTTTGTTCTTATCTGGCTCAGGTTCCCTATTGGCATGGCCCAGCTCAGATGGATCCTCTTGAGGAGAGGATGGGGGCTGTCCCATCAGGGCCAGCACAGCAGATTCAATTTTACAAGTCTTGCAGAGGTCTCCCCTATCTCTTAGAGAGAAAAACGTCTTGAACATAGGAAATCTCACTCAATTTTCCGTGTCATTTGCAGAATAGATCTAGTTGAAAGATGGTATTAAAGTTAATGCTACCATTTAAGGGCTACCATTTATGGTATTAAAGTTAATGCTACCATTTAAAAACACAGTTTTGTTTCCCCCAGCTTATACTGGGGCCAAGCAGTGTTGCAGAAAAATATCTTTTTCTTTAGGGTGTCTCTTTTTCTCTAGGGTCAAAGGCAAACCAGTTCTTGAGGATGCAGCCTAAGGGAGTGTCAGGAGGTGGGAGGCCAGAGGTTTGGTTACCCAACTGGAAAGATAGAATATACAACATTGAGGTCAGGGGAGTCTCAGCATCCTGATATCCCTGACCATCTGCAGGAGAGGGCATCCCCTCCTCCTAGTATCAGTGGAGGGCCCTGACAATAGATCCTCCAGGACTAGTGTCTGTTCCCTCTGGCCCCAAAGGCAGTGTCACCAATAAAGATTCCCCTGCCTTATCAGCAGTGAGGACACACAACATTCAGGGAGAGTAACAGACCGAGTGCCAATGGTTATGTCACCTATAGAGATTCTCTCACCTGGATGAGCAATTTGTCTGGTAGAGGGAATACACAGCACTAAGGCTGTGTCACCAGTAGAGATTCCCTGACCTTAATGAGCAGTTTGTTTGTACTCTCTGGCTCCTCAATCTCATAATAACATAGTTATTCCTCCTTCCCCATTGCCAGTGGGCCAGGGCTCCTATGTGGGTGATCAGGACTGCAAAGGCAAGTCCCTGGAGATTCCTGACAGTCTGGCAATCGGCAAGGTCTGAGTAGTGATGGAAATTGTTCTGGGTGATTGAGTGGAAGAAGTTGGTTCTTCTTAGGAACCATGCAAAACAGATGTTTGAGACAACAAGGAAAAGAATGAGGAGATCTCAAACAAGCGCTGTCTGGCCAAAAGGGGGCCTCTCCTCGAGGTTGGGGCACATGGAACTGCTGCGAGTCCTCACAAATACAACAGATTGGGTGTTTTGGGCAGCTGTCAGCCTGATCTTTCAACAGAAGAAAGCTCCTTTGAGTCTCGAAAGAGGAAAGAAGGGCCTTGAAAAGAAAGTGGAAAAACCCCCCAGAGTCCCACAATTGATCTCGGTTCCAGCCAATGATAGAGAAAATGATTAGGAGGTCCCAATAAGTTGGGCTGGAGAGAGGTTCAAAGCTTTCTCAATAGCCATAATTCAAGGAAGCTTGTCAGGGAGGTCAGTTTGACAAGAGAGGTATAAATATGTAACAGAGTCAGAAGGTGCCAGTTCGTCCAATGTCGCTGCTGGGAGTGGTGAAGGACGCAAGTGAGGGGCCAGAGAGGAGAGTTGTGGGTAAGAAAATAATGAGTATAGATCCCCGGGGAAGAGCATTTGAGTCATCTCAGGTTAGCACCAGCACACACACGGCAGCCCTTTTTCAGGCATATTAGGCAAGGAGCAGAGGCATGTAAAACAGAGGAGATAAAGCCAGGTGGGACAGTTGTCATGCAATGGTCAAAAGCCGGAGGAAGCTGCAAGGCAGGTGCCTCAAACATACCTTTAGCGATCTGAGTCACGGCACCAAAGATGTTACTGTGTTGGCATGCATTGTGTCAACTAGCTTCAACCGAGGAGGTCAACGAACGACTCGGACCAGCAATCTCGGTCCTTGTGATAGCAAGCAAGGAATTGCAGACTACCACTTCGAGCTTAAGCGCAAAGCCAAGTTTATTAAAGCATAGTTAAACTCTCAGAGGGAGAGCAGGTTGTTTCTGCGAAGTGAAACCAGCCCTCCTGTACAGGTTTAAGGGTGTTTATAAGGAGTGTCCTGTGAGGAGGTGGGGTGCGATCATGGGTGAGTGACAGGGGGTCATTATTTGATCGACAGTCCCGAGTTATGTAACAAGTTCATTACTGCGCATGCCCTTACCCTTAATTCGCTAAGAAAAGCCCACGGGGGGGAGGGGTGGCAAAACCACATGTAGATTTTATTATAGTGATGGTATAATGAGTTTGCGTTTACTATAGGTTTTTCGCCTATCTAGTCTGGGCATGCGCAGCCCGGGGAAGTTCCCTCGTGTTACTGTACTCCCTCTTTATTAGGATAAGTTGCCCACCACCAACCATAGTTTCGCCTCTTCTGGGTGGAGTCAGGAGAGGGTGCCCAGATGGTTGGGGTGTGACTTGATTATTCCCCTCTTGTCTTTCCGCCACGGTCACCTCCTTGCTGCTAACTACCAAACAGTTTTGACCACAAAGAGCTCATGTAGCCCCATCAGCTTGCCTGATGTTTGAAATCCCCACTAAAATTACAGCTAAATCATTTTAGTACCTATAGAAACTACACAAAAGAAAAAGAATCAAAGCACATCAATACAAGAAACCAACAAAATACAAATGAAGATAGCAAGAGAGGAAGACACACAAAAGAAGCAAAACAAAACTAAATCCTTCTCTATCAATAGTTAGTTTACATGCAAATAGATTAAATTCTTCAATCAAAAGACTTTACCAATCATCAAGGAAATGCAAATCAAAGCCATAATGAGGGCTTCCCTGGTGGCACAGTGGTTGAGAGTCCGCCTGTTGATGCAAGGGACACGGGATCTGTGCCCTGGTCCGGGAAGATCCCACATGCCGCGGAGCGGCCTGGCCCGTGAGCCACGGCCGCTGAGCCTGAGCGGCCGGAACCTGTGCTCTGCAGCGGAAGAGGCCACAACAGTGAGAGGCCCGCATACTGCAAAAAAAAAAAAAAAAAAAAAAAAAAAAAAACCATAATGAGATATCACTTCACCTTTTTAGGATGCTTATTTGCAAAATGATAAGAGATAACAAGTGTTGGAGAAATGTAAAGAAATTGGAATCCTTTTACACTGTTTGTGGGAATGCAAAACTGCACAGTTACAATGGAAAACAGTATGGAGGTTACTCAAAAAATTAAAAATAGAACTACTAGCAATCCAACTTCTAGGTATTTATCCAAAAGAATTGTAATCAGGATCTCAGAGAGGTATTAGCACAACTATGTTCATTGCAGCATTATTCAAATTAGCCAAGATGTAGAAACAATCTAAATTTTCACGGACAGATGAATGGATAAATAAAATGTGGAATATACATACAACGGAATACCATTTGACTTTAAAAAAGAGGGAATTCTGCAATAAGCAACAACATGGATGAACCTTGAGGACATAATGCTAAGTGAAATAAGCCAGTAACAGAAATACTAATACTACACGATTCCACTTATATAAGCTATCTAAAATAGTCAAATTCATAGAATCAAGTAGTGGAATGGTGGTTGCTAGGGTCTGAAAAGAAAGAGAAATGAGGAGTTACAGAACAATGGGCATAAAATTTTAGTTAAGCTCAATAACCTCTAGGGATCAGCTGTTCAACATTGTACCCATAGTCAATAATGTACTGTCCACTTAAAAATTTATAAAAATATTAGATCTCATGTAATGTTAAGTGCTCTTATCACAATAAAATGACATTTTAAAAAATTGGTTGGAATTATGTCCTTTTAGATACTTTTTGCATATTGGTCAAAAATTAGTGGTAGGGATAGAAACAATGTTCCCCATCTCTCAATAATGACTCTAGAATTTTAGAAATTATTTTTACTTAGAATTTTAAAATATTTCTCTAAATGGAAATAACTTTTTTTTTTTTTTTTTTTTTTTTTTTTTTGCTGTACATGGGCCTCTCACTCTTGTGGCCTCTCCCGTTGTGGAGCACAGGCTCTGGATGCACACGCCCAGCGGCCATGGCTCACAGGCCCAGCCGCTCCGTGGCATGTGGGATCTTCCCAGATCGGGGCATGAACTCGTATCCCCTGCATCAGCAGGTGGACTCTCAACCACTGTGCCACCGGGGGAGCCCAGAAATAACTTTTATGAACCCTAGGTTATAACATATTTCAAAACTGTTCAGCATTAATGTTTATTATTCAAAATTGTTTTCTGATTTATTTTTAGCTGAATGGGCCTGGTCTGCTTATTTAACCATATATTTTTGATTACAAAATATATACAATGACTTCTTTGACTTGATGCAATTTTTCTGAAGGCAAATAGGCCAAAATTGAATATTCAAGTCATTAGCTTACTTTTACCCTCTTGGCATATTAGATTGATTTTACAACTTATTAAAAGCATCTTAAAGTAACTATGCCCAACAAATGATTTCCCTTAGGAAAATAATTAAATTTATTGTATTTTAGTGATACTTATTTCAACTTTACAAAGAGAGAAATTAAAATCCCAAAGTAAATGCAAAACATGTCTTCTCCCCAAATTCTTCAAATTTTTTAGAACTTCGAAAATTAAAATTTCAACACAAATTTCTCATGTCTTACATCTCCATAGTTTCCAGAACACCAGCATATAATAGCTTTCCCACATCTTCAACATTAAAAAACAAACAAACAAAAAAACATGAAAATGTCCTACTGTCAAGTTGGAATGGCTATAGAAATTTATAGTCAGTCCCAGCATTAGAAATGAATCCTAATCTTTGCCTCTACTGATTACATCACTTCATAAGAGACGTTTTCAACTAGATTTGCAACCTCGATTGCAATTTGAAATTCTGGGCAACCCTGTACTGGCGCTCATGATAAACCCAAACCTACACTAATACAAGATTCTATCTGCCATAGCCATAACCACAGTTTGAGAACTTTGCCACCTTGCAGGATTTTGGAGCACATAAGCCAGATGTTCTCATAGATGAAATTGCTGAGTGAGCTGGCTTTGCCTGTAGAAAATAAATTTATCCCCATAATTATCATATTCTGCTGACTAAATAGGATCTGGTTTAGCAGTTCCACAATTGCACTTGCAGTTGGAGTATAACTACTAGAGGCTTGTCCCATCACCTTAGTTTTGATCTCCCCATTTCATTCCACTCCCTAGTGTGTGTGTGTGTATACATATACATACCTCCAAGTCTTGGTATGCCAGATCTATCAAAAGTTACCTCTTTTCTCTTAGAAGAAAGAGAGAGATTGACAGATGGCCGGAACCCAAGATCTCTAAAATTCAAACTCCATTTTACTATTCCCATCCTCTGTAAGCTTCCCATGTTCATCCCAGGGAGTTATGTGCAAGGAAGAGGACAAGGTAACACCAACAAATACTTAATTACTGCTCCAAATGGTAGTGTAATGTCCTGGTTAATGTAATCATATATTCCAGTTTGCCTGATACTGCTCTTATCTTTGGGAATCAATAAATATGTACTTCTTTAGCTTTCAGAAGTGTCAAGATTTTGATGCTATATTATATGGTCCCCCTATTGTTCACAGGTGTGTTGGTCCACACTGGGTTGCAATGTCAACTTTGCCTGGGTGTGGAAGTCCAGGTGTCAGAGATAAATACTCTAAGCTTCCCCCTGGGCCACTTTCTCTCTAGGCCATACCCAAATCATGCTAGAAGCAAGTAAATATGAGTCCAAGGCAAAGTACTTTTGAAACCGCACAACTTGTTTTGGAACTTGGTAGATCATATGCTGTTAAAACAGCAAAACACATCTCGGGACTTAATGAACCTTGGGATTTTTTTTTTTTTTTGTCTTGGCACAGAAAGAATTCAGTGAGAGGTAAAGTGACAGGCAACAAGTGATTTATTAGTATAGGACAATTGTGAGAGATACAAGTGATACAAGATACACGGCAAGAGGGTACCACACTGAGAACTTAGTGGGCTACAGTTTTATAATAAAAGGAAAAGTGGGGAGTCTTATTCCTCATTCTTGGAAGCTTCCATCATTAATTACTCCTACACATAAAGAGGGGGAGTTTTTGACAATATATGGCCCAACCAGTGCGGTCATGGCTCTATGGAAATGAGCCAAAAGGTGGTAACATATACTAAAATACAGTAAATCATCTCAGGCTTCAGTATAATGTCAACCTTCCCCTTTATTTCTGCTCTTAGTACATGCAGAAAAGCCCCTTCTCAAGAATCATTAGCTTGCTGACTCCAATGGGCAGGATGTAAGTCTCACTCAACCATTGTTTTATTGTCTGGGGGCATGTCTTGTGCTTCTGTTTCATAGTTTTGTTTCTAAGCAAGCCTGTTTGGTTTTGTTGTCAAGCAAGCCTGCTTTCTTGAGTGATCATTAACTTACAGGTGTCTCTCATACTTTTCTCCCTGCTTAAGATCACTTAGTGGGATTAAATATTTAATCACCAACTTTGTCCTTTTACCGTGCCCCTATCATTTTCACTTTAGTAGTTTAGTGATGGGTTGGGAAATAGAGGTCTTTCCAGGACAAAAGAGCAGTGAGCATTTACAATAACCTATTACCAATGTGTAGTAATAACCTTCTTACTTAACACTTACCCAGCACATCAGCCATTCACCGGATATGTCAAGATAGTTGGCAAAACGTAAAAAACGGAACAAACCATTCACATACAAATTTCTCTTCTAAACTTCTTCCTGGTCTAAGACAACTTTTGTCTTTTTCCTAAATTGATCACAGTTTGACTATTCACAGAACAAATAATGTATGCACTAAAAATAAAGGTATATTGTTCTGCAGTCTTGTGTATATCCTGTAGATACTTTCCTTGTGTATAGTTCATAAGACACTTTCATACTTTTCTGATAGTTAATGTCACTGCTTGCTTAGTCAGTGATAATGCTTTGCTACTGCCTTTTCTGACAAATAAGTTGCATGTTTAATGGACCCATGCTTAATGGATGAGTGGCTGGCCCTGGACTGGCAATTCCATAGCCATTCTTCTCTTGACTTCAAGGGGAATGGCATCCAAAGTTCTGTAAATGAAAATGCATATAAATCAGAACTAAGTTTCAGACTAATTATTTGGTAATACAATATCACAGATGCCAGCACTCAATTTGCTAAAAAACTAAGCAGCCAATCCCCCATCATCTAGCAACTTGTTTATATTTTTCTGCAATAAGACCTCGGTATGATTATTATATTTTACCTTGATTTAAGATGACAAGTTTTGCATTCCCTAAATATTAATTATGGCTGAACTTTCCTCTTCTCTGCAATAGCAAATAGGTAGTTAGATGATCAGTTCCAGCATCCTGCCACTTATCTCACTGGAAGCATTTAAAACAATTAGTTCATCTACCTTTTCCCTTTAAAGTATACCAAGTGCGGCTCCTTGTGTCTGTATGGAGGAATTATCACTAAAGGTATCAAATGTAGGAAATAAAGTGCAGGGTAGCATATAATGGGGTAGAATTCACAGCCAACAAGATGTTAGATTTGAGGGAATTCCCAAATGCTCCAAAGTCTCCCTCACAGGTACAGGATTCAGGGAGACTGAAGAGATATTGAATGATAAAAATAAATTTCTTTAGTAATTTGCCATTGCTACATTTTTAGAATGTAAGTCTGCAATTTTTTACTGTTGAGTCTTGGCAAGATAATGAAATATAAACATATATTTTGGATAAACTAAGAACTTTTAAAATTGAATAAAAAGTAAAAATAAATTATAAAAAATATAGAATCTGTCTCCATTCCATTCAAATTTACTCCAAACAAAGATTTGTAGATAATCTAGTAATTCAGAAAGAAGAAAGTACTGATAACAAGGACAAATATTCTGGGGGAAGATTTAAATAATTTTGAATTTTTGTTTTTGTTGTTGCATCTTTATATAAACTGGACTGTTTGCAAGGATTTTTAAGGAGTGGAGTTTCATGGGATGCAGATGTAGAACAAGTAACTTCTGTTTTAAAATTGGCTTTCTTTGACCTTCTTTAATTGCCAAAGGAACTATATAGAAATTTTCTTCCTTGAAAAACCTCTTGTTTTCCTAGTTTCATTGATGTAAAAGTTAAAAGCTTCTACTTCTTCTCCTAGGTCACTACATCAACTGAAAATACCTTCAAAGAGGACATAGACACACTGCGATTCTTTCTTTTTTTTTTTTCTTTTTTTTTTGCGGTACGCGGGCCTCTCACTGTTGTGGCCTCTCCCATTGCGGAGCACAGGCTCCAGACGCGCAAGCTCAGTGGTCACGGCTCACAGGCCAGCCGCTCCGCAACATGTGGGATCTTCCCGGACCGGGGCATGATCCCATGTCCCCTGCATCGGCAGGCGGACTCTCAACCACTGTGCCACCAGAGAAGCCCGTGATTCATTTTTTAAAGTTGTAGAGAGGATATGTTCTGGGGAAAGAAACACACACTCACAAGGTTTGAAGGCTATTCAAGGGTGAAAAAAATGCCTTCTGTACAGTCTAAGACCTGAATCAGTGTTGTATTTACCCAACTGATGGCTTCCATTGTGTGATTTAAGGAGTTCTTGGAAAACTAATCTGCTTAAAAATATCCTTTCTTCATAAGCCAGGACCTTTACCTTTGGGTTCCCGTTTGAGTTTTGAATGATTTTCAGAAATTTTGTAAAGTGAAACATAGTACATTAACAACATAACATCCAAACTGTTGTTTACTTTCCAGCTTAGCAGTTACTGGAGAGAGCAAGTCCTTGGGGGTAACTGGGACATAGGATTGGAAAGAGGAAATAAGCAATGAGCAGAAAAGTCACGGGCCAATTCATTGTCTTACTTTAGGTTTCTTCAAGGACAAAATTGTTAAAACTCTTGAAAGTAGAAATTTGTTTGTTTCTGCATTTTCCCAGCTGTATTAGTCTCTCTAATAAGCCCTAATTAGAAGATGGGGAGGTTCCCATATCTGCCATCAATCATTTGTGTATGGCAATAGAACAAGGTGAGGTGGACAGAATAGGGTCTTCAGTATCAAACTGAGTTTCAATCACTACTTTGAATTTTCTATCTGTATGCCTCAAAGAATTTGTTTAACGCCTCTAGGATTTGTTTACTTTCTAAATAAATGTATAATTTGACAGCTGTATGCAAAGTGTATAGGATTTGTTAACACATAAGTATTCAAGAAATGTTAATTAATAGACTGTAGTAACAGACAAGAGTTGCCTGGATGGAAGAGGAATGAAATGTACCTCTCCCTTAAATATTTGGGAGTAAAACTGTAATCCTATTATTCCTATCAGCCAAAGGTAGTAGTCTCAGTCTCAGAGGTACTGCTAAAGCAAATAATAGTTGAATAAATTCCTTGAAATAAAGTTATGTTCAGAGAATCACTTTACCAAGAAGTTTTACTTAAAACTAGTTTAACGGATATTGGAAGGAAATGAGTCATGAAATGATTAGGGTAATTGGAAATTCAAATGTGTTCCCCTGCTAAATTTAGGATGTTTCCTCATAACTGTGTTCTTCAGACAGTCCATCTTGCTGATTTCAATTTATAGAATCTACGGTCCTATTCTAGATGCAAGTGTTAATTCATCTCTCAGTGTTTTATAATTTCCCTTTTCAGTCACTATATTCTGTCGTTTCATTGTGGATTGTCCAGTGATAGATATCACTAGTTTTTCCTTCTTTTAAACTTTTAAAATTATAATTTGAGAAAAATTCTTAATATTGCTCTATTATCAGCACCTGGTCTACTCTTTTCTGGAAAGATCTGTCATTTCTCTTCTAGAAATATCTTCCAGCAAGGACCCTTTTCTGTAATCTGAAAACCTCACTTTCATCTCTCACTAATATCACCAACATCTTCCAGGGGATGTTCTCATTTCTTGACCATCTCCCATTCATTCCAACTTATAAATCACTGACACTATTTATTGTATATAAAAACAGAACTTCCTTCCCTGCCATGTCACTAAGTCCACTTTATCTGGCCTTCAGTGAACTTTCCTTGTGTAAGCCCAATGATGCCATCTATACTATTTTTAGTACAAATAAACACTCATCATTTTAATTATCTTTCCAAAGATCATTTTATTTTCTTGTATTTCTCATAGTTATTTCTCCAGCATTCATAAAATGGTATTGATTTGTTTTTAACAGATAATATTTAAACAAGATGAATTGACTATTATAACTACTACATATTTTGTTGTTGTTTTTTTTATCAACTTGTGCAGTTACTTTAGGCAAGTCAATCAGTTTTCTAGTAACCAAATAAATCCTTATAGTCATAAGATAGCTATCTTGAAATTCTTTGGAATTGTAGACTATAAGTTTGGAAGATCGTCTAAAAATAGTTTCCAAGAATGGTCTGGAAGCCACTGGCTTTCAACACTATTCCTATAAGGAACCCCAAGTTTGTTTCTGGTATTGTTTTATCTTAATGTGACTCTGTTTATGCTTTTCATTTTGGGTTAAATGAAGAATTTAGTTAGTCTTTAAATACATTCCAGATAATCCTCACTGGTTTCTCAGCAACAGCAATGTCAAATTGGAGATAGTCTGATTTTTAGCAGGAAGAAGCAATAGTGAGTTGGATAGAGCTGAATCATTAATCAGAGTTTGGGACTTGAGGCCTATACAGATCTTTAACCATGACTAAACCACAAAGTGCGACTGAAAGAAGAGTGATTTCTTTAATTACACTTCAAATAAGAGACTCTCTAACCTAACCTCTCCAACTCACTCTATTTTATCTGACTGAATATTAAATTTGATAATTACTTTTAAGAAACGGGCTTATGAATATCCTATCATTACAGCTTCATCTTCTATGGGACAAGATCTTTCTAGAAAACTTCAGTTTGAAGTAACTGATTCTAAAATGCATTCTTTTTACAGAATCATAACATTGAGAAGGCCCTTGGGTTTCATCTCTTTAGCTCCATTTTTTTTTTAAATAAGAGGGTTCTATCTCATAGAGGATAAGTGATATTTTTCAAGGTCATAAATATAATTATGACAAATTTTGACAAGAAACCAGGCTTTCTGACAACACAGTCTCTATACTTGCTCAAAATGGAATTACCTGCATTTCTTCTGTTGTTACTATAATACTAAATGACTCTTCAGATCTATGTTAATATTGAATGGACCACTGACTAAGGGTTACTTAATAAGAGTATTTCTAAAGGTTACAGATTTCTACTCTTACTTATGGTCTTATTTTAAATTCTTAACAATAAATTTTTTTAACTCTCTTATTTCCCATGCATAATTCAGGTCAATCTCTTGAGACTAAGCTCTGACATTTCTACAGATAACAGAAAATGTTTTTTTCTACACTATGTGTATTTTTGCCATTGATTTCCAACCAGTAATAGGAACATGCAGAAGATCAAGAACCATTTTTTTTTTTTTAGCCAATTACAACTCCATTTTCCCTTTGCTTATCATCGTCATATACATAATGAGGCACCACTTATACTAGTTTCAGTGTAATATACTGACTCCAGTCAAGCTGCTTAGAAACATGCTAGGCTGCTGAACCTCATTAGAGTTCATCTTTCCAGAACTCCTCTGAAGCTCAAGTATTTTCAGTCATAAAAAACTGGTCTTAATAAGAGTGAAACATTTCAACAAGTGCCTGTTCACCAAGCCCCAACTCATATATTTAAATTATTTAAACAACTTCCATTTCACCAACTTATTTTTAGAATTGTACTTTTTCAGTACTTTATTGGCCACAAGTCTGAGAACAGTAGGTTTAATATAGCACATGGTAGAGTTAGTCCATCTGTTCAGGTTTCCATCCAACCATGTCATTTTATGAGCTATCTCTAGGAGATTTTTGGTTATCCAATTTGTAATACTCTCTAATATAAATAGCCTGGTATCACTCAAGAAGTTCAGTGAGCCAAGCCAAATGATATGAAACTGCTGGCAGCAAGTACAGTTAAATAAAAAATGTTTTAAAATAGACGTGTTACATATTATTTTCTCTTCATTTTACATTGAAAGAGCTAATTCATGTTTATATAGAAAAAAATTGGAAATACAAATAAACAAAAAGAAAAAAGGCCTTGAAATCACTGTAATTTTACCTCCTAGAGTAAATCATTCTTACCTTGTTGGTATGTATTCTCCCAGATTTAATTAATTTATATGTAGAAATGTATAAAAATGGATGTATAAAAATTGCCTATATGAATTTTTAAAATAATTTTATTTTTACCTCACAAGATGAATATTTTCTCCCGTAAATAAATATTTCTTCCTAAATGATAAAATAATTTTAAAATTATTAAACAACTTGAAATTACTGGGTAATTTCATTAATATGTATAGGTTACCACTACCCATTTTAGTTGAATATTTTTCTAAAATATTTCAATATAAATAGCTTTTAAATAATAAATGTAAATATCTCCTGAATAAGACCTAACACTGATAACAAGTAATTTGTGATTCTAGCTGAATTTAAAGATGAATAAATGGACTGACATGTGGATTGCTTAGCATGATAAATTAGACCTGTGATTCTACACCTTTCTTAACTTTAAATGTCTTTCTTGGTACACAGTTTGTAGGGCAAACATTTTCAATCACAGGACTAGTAGGTTTTGAGTGTGGGAATGCTAAAGGAAACCCATATTGGATAAAACAGATTGTATGGAGGAATGCAGTTGAAAAAAATGTTAATAAAATATTACCAAACTAAATTCAACAACATTTTAAGGGATCATATGCCATGATTAAGTGGGATTGATCCTAGAGATGCAAGCCTGGTTTAATAATGGCAAATCAATCATGTGATACACCACATTAACACACTGAAGAAGAATAATCATATCGTCTCAGTAGATCCAGTAAAAGATTTGACAAAATTCAATATCAGTTTATGCTAAACTCTCAACAAAGCTGGTATAGAGGAAACATGCTTCAACATAATAAAAGCTATATATGACAAACCCACAGCATTACAACATAACACTCAATGATGAAAAGCTGAAAAATAGAAACAAGACAAGAATGTCCATTCTAACCACTTTCATTGAACATAGTATTGGAAGCCCTAGCCACAGGAATCAGAAAAGAAAGATAAATAACAGGCATCTAAAAATGGAAAAGAAGTCAAACTCTCACTGTTTCTTGATGATATATCTATATATAAAAAATTCTAAAGAAATCACCAAAACACTATTAGAACTAATAAAATAATTCACTAAAGTCACAAGATACAAGATCAAAATACAACAACAAAAAATTCTGCTGCATTTCTACATACTAACAACAAACTATCTAAAAGAAAAAAAATCTCATTTACAATTGCATCAAAAAGGATAAAATACCTATGAATAAGTCTAACAGAAGTAGGTAAAATACATGTACTCAGAAAACTATAAGAAATTACTGAAATAATTGAAGATGACACAAACAAATGGAAAGATATAACATGCTCATGCATTGGAAGAGTTAGTACTGTTTGAATGAACATACTACACAAGTCAATCTAGAGATTCAATGCAATCCTTATCAAAATACCCATGGCATTTTTCACAAAACTGAAACAAATAATTCTAAAATTTGTATGGAAACACAAAAGAAACCAAATAGCCAAAACAATCTTAATAAGGAAGAACAATGCCCACACACTCAGACATAAAATGTATGCCAATGTTACATTGTATGCCAAACAATGTATGCCAAACAGTACAGTAAAGTATTAGCACAAAAACAGACACATAGGTCAGTGGAACAGAATAGAGAGCCCAGAAATAAACCCATGCACTTATGGTCAATTAATCATGACAAAGGAGGTAAGAATAAAAATAGGTAAAAGACAGCCCTTTTTAATTTTTTTAATTTTTTATTTAATGAAAATTCTTTAGATTCTATAGTGCTTTACAATTTTCAAAATCTTACAAACGTGAATTCATATAAATCCATAATAACCCTTTTTCCTCCTACCACTGTTTTGACCCTCACCTCTTCCTTCTCTCCACTGGTAACCAATAGTTTGTTCTCTATATCTGTGAGTCTTCTTCTTTCTTTGTTATATTCACTAGTTTGCTGTATCTTTTATATTCCACATATAAGCGATATCATACAGTATTTGTCTTTCTCTGTCTGACGTATTTTGCTTAGCATAATGACCTCCAGTCCATCCATGTTGCTGCAAATGGCAAAATTTTATTTTTTAAGGCTAGTAGTACTCCATTGTGTGTGTGTATGTATGTATGTATACACATATGTGTCTGTTGATGGACACACTTAGGTTGCTTCCATATCTTAGCAATTGTAAATAATGCTGCTATGAACTTAGGATGCATGTATTTTTTTTTTTTTTTTGTGGTATGCGGGCCTCTCACTGTTGTGGCCTCTCCCATTACGGAGCACAGGCTCTGGACGCGCAGGCTCAGTGGCCATGGCTCATGGGCCCAGCCGCTCCGTGGCATGTGGGATCTTCCCGGACCAGGGCACCAACCCACGTCCCCTGCATCAGCAAGCGAACTCTCAACCACTGTGCCACCAGGGAAACCTGCGTACATCTTTTCAGACTAGTGTTTTTGATTTTTTCAGATATATACCCAGGAGTGGAATTGCTGGGTCATATGGTAGTTCTCTTTTAAGTTTTTTGAGAAAACTCCATACGGTTTTCCATAGTGGCTACACCAATTTAGATTCCCACCAATGACGTATGTGGGCTCCATTTTCTCCACATCCATGCCAACATTTGTTATTTGTGTACTTTTTTTTAATTTTATAATTGAAATATAGTTGATTTATATATTTGTGGGTTGTTGATGATAGCCATTCTGACAGATATGAGGTGATATCTCATTCTGGTTTTGATTTGCATTCCCTGATGATTAGGGATGATACTATATGTTGATGATACTATACATATACTATACTTAGAAAATTCTAAAGGTACCATCAGAAAACTACTAGAGCTCATCAATGATCTCAGTAAAGTTACAGGATACAAAATTAATATACAGAAATCTGTTGCTTTTATATACACTAAAAATGAACTACCAGAAAGAGAAATTAAGGAAACTATCCCATTTACCATCACATCAAAATGAATGTATAGTTATACCTAGGAATATACCTACCTAAGGAGGTAAAAGATCTGTACTCAGAAAACTACAAGGCACTGATGAAAGAAATTGAAGGTGACACAAACAGATGGAGAGATATACATTGTTCTTGGATTGGAAGAATTAATATTGCTAAAATGACCAACTACCCAAGGCAATTCAATGCTATAAATTCAATGCAATGCCTATCAAAATACCAATGGGATTATTCAAAGAACTAGAAAAAAATGATTTTAAAATTTGTATGGAAACACAAAAGACCCCAAATAGCCAAAACAATCTTGAGAAAGAAGCTGGAGGAATCAGACTCCCTGACTTCAGATTACACTACAAAGCTACAGTCATCAAAACAGTATGACACTGGCACAAAAACAGACACATAGAACAATGGAACAGAATAGAGAGCCTAGAAATAAACCCACACAATTATGGTCAATTTATCTATGACAAAGCAGACAAGAATATACAATAAAGAAAAGACAGTCTCTTCAATAAGAGATGCTGGAAAAACTGGAGGACTATTTGTAAAATAGTAAAATTAGAACATTTTCTAGCACCATACACAAATATAAACTCAAAATAGATTAAAGACCTAACTTTAAGACTGAAATCATAAAACTCTTAGAAGATAGCATAGACAGAATACTCTTTAGCATAGTTTGTAGTGATATTTTCTTTGATCTGTTCCCTAAGGCAAAAGAAATAAAAACAAAATTAAATAAATGGAGCCTAATTAAATTTCAAAGCTTTTGCACAGCAAAGGAAGCCATCGGCAAAATAAAAATACAATCTACTGAGTGGGAGAAACTTTTTGCAAATGATATGACCAATAAGGGATTAATATGCAACATATATAAAGAGCTCATACTACTCAACATCAATAAAACGAACAATCCAATTAAGAAATTGGCAGAACTGAAAAAACATTCCTTTAAAGAGGAAATGAAGATGGATAACAGGCACATGAAAGGACAGGCATTTTGATAAATGGTGTTGGGAAAACTGGACAACTGCATGCAAAAGAATCAAATTGGATCATACTCTCACATAATATACAAAAAAATTTTGAAATGGATTAATGACTTAAATGTAAGACCTGAAGTCATAAACTTCTACAAGAAAACATAAGCAATAAACTCTGTGACATCAGTCTCAAAAATATTTTTTTGGATATGTTTCCTCAGGCAAGGAGAACAAAAACAAAAGTCAACAAATTGGACTGCATGAGACCAAAAGACTTTTCCACACTGAAGGAAATTATCAACTAAAAGGAAAGGTAGCCTCTTGAATTGGAGAATGTATTTGCAACTTATACATCTGATAAGGGATTAATATCCAAAATATACAAAGAACTGAACAACGAACACCAAGGAAACACAGACAACCTGATTAATAAATGGGCATAAGACCTGAATAGACATTTTTCCAAAGAAGATATGCAGATGAACAACAGACAAATGAAAAGACACTCAACATCACTAATCATCAGGGAAATACAAATAAAAACAATGAGATATCACCTCACACCTCTCAGAATCAATATAATCAAGAAGATAAAAATTAACAAGTGCTGGCAAGAATATATAATAAAGGGATCCCTCCTGCACTGTCATGGGATTGTAAATTGGTACAGCTGCTATGGAAAACAGTATGGAGGTTTCTCAAAAATAAAAAATAGAACTGCCATATGATCCAGTAATTTCACTTCTGAGAATTTTTAAGAAGAAAAAAAAAAAAAAAAAACACAAAATTACAAATATATATGCACTCAAGTGTTTACTGCAGAATTTACAATAACAAAGATATGGAAGCAACCTAAGTGTCCATCAACAAATGAATGGATAAAGAAAAAAAAAGAAATAATACATACAACATAGAATATTAACAATAAAGAAATCTTGCCATTTGTCACAATATTATGAATCTAGAGGGTATTAGGATAAGTGAATAAAGTCAGAGAAAAATGAATACCATGTGATATCACTTTTATGCAATCAAAAAACAAAACAAACAAACTAATAAGATCAAAACAGACACATAGGTACAGGAAACAAACAGGCGGTTGCCAGAGGGGAGAGAAGTGAGAGGGTAGGTGAAATAGGTGAAGGGATTAAGAAGTACAAACTTACAGTTATATAATAAATAAGTCATGGTGATGTAGTATACAGCATAAGGAATATGGTCAATAATATTGTAATAACTTTGTATGGGGACAGATAATTATTAGACTTTTTGTGCTGATCATTTTATAATGTATGCAAATATCAAATCATTATGTATTATACCTGAAACTAACATAATATTGTATATCAACTATATTTCAACCTTTTAAAAATATGTAATGAAAATAAACTTAAAATACCACTAAACCCCATTCTCCCCAAATATACAGTGGTTTCTTTGATCTCAGAAGTCAGGTAAGATTTTTGGCTTTTTCCTCAAAGAATCATCCAAAAATCTGCAAGACCAAATATATTACTCATACAAAAGTCTTGTTGGAGTTGACCACATGACATAGAAAAGAGATTTTTCAGAAACATTCAACAGGGAATTTTTCACTCATGCTAAAGTTAGGAAAATTCCTGAAAGATTTTTTTACCAACATTTATGTTCATCTGGTACTCCAAATGCTACCATCCAGTTGAAACTTTGATTTGTTATTTTGTAAATACTGCTCATTTAAATGTTTTATAATATATTTTTATAATTTTATATGTGTTTGTGTGTTTGTCACATCCTGATTTGCCAGTTTTTTATTAAGAGTTAATTGAGGACTAAGATCTTTATAACTGTAATTTTTAAAATATTCTTTTATTTCCCAGTCTCTAATGAAAAACATAGTAATTCACTCATTTATATTTCTCTAAATTATTATAATAAACATCTCAGGTAAAACAAACAAAAAAAACAACTTTTGAAAATAAAAAAGTTCAGAATTTTAAAACAATTTTTTGTCTCTGTGGGTACTGAGATCCTATTTTGGATGTCAACAAAATCATCCAAACAAAAATAGCTATATCAAATAATGATGATTCTGTTTTCTCTTTGCTTTCCTGCTATTTACAAGCCTGGTTCTTTTTGAAGTTGCATGGGTTTGTTGATTGACCAGGGGAAGGATTGTGTACAAGGAAGCAAAGGAAAATTAAGGAAAAAAATTAATATTTCAAAACACCAGTTTGTTTCATTGATATTTGTAGTGCTCTGTTTTCCTTTTCTTAGAAATTTTTCCTTGTTGTTTCATATTTATTCACTCATGTAGCCTCAGGCAAGAATGGTAACACATATGCATATAGAGCTCAGATTCTGGGGTCAGTCACACATAGTTTCTTCTCCATGACTTTGAGTGTAAACTAGACTGTCTTTAATATCTTTGAGGCTCAGTTTACTCATTTGAAAATTTAGGCTAATAACAGTACCTATTTCATATGGTTCTATAAAGGTTAAATGATAAGCATATGTAAAACACACTGGGTTGCATACGAGCACATCTCATTTTCTTTATCCATATTGTCTCTCAATAATATTTTCTAATATCTCTATTTAAACTCTGTCTTTTCCTTGTTTCTTTGCCACTCTGTATCACCACATTTAATTTTTAAAAATCAAATTTGTTTATGCCTATATCTAATTTCCAGGTAGAGCTTATAGTTTTGAGAAAGGGAGGTATGTGTTTCCATCTGTGTAAATCTCCCACATCTCCTATGATATACCCTAGGCAAGTATCTTGCACTGGAGTTTATTTATCTTAAAGCTTTTTACTTTTTACTTTTTTTTATTTTTAATTTTTATTCTTTGGGAGTGCAGCATGTAGGATCTTAGTTCCCGAGCCAGGGATTGAACCCACACCTCTTGCACAGGAAGTGCAGAATTTCAACCACTGAACTGCCAGGGAAGTCCCAAAACTTTTTACTTTTTACTACCTTGTCAAGAAAATACATGATTATCACACACAATTTTGAGGAAAAATAAAGTATAAACTGGAGATGATCAACCAGAGTTATCATTTTAGAATAATCACTTTGATAAAATATTTTTTTTAATTTTACTGAAAATAAGTGCACCAATCAAAAGTGCATAGCTTATACACATGTATTAAACATAATTTTTACAAAGCACAGGTTGATGAATTTCCTCAAAGGTGCACCATTGTATAACAATCACTCGAATCAAGAGATTAAACAAAGAAATCCCTTTGTTACTTTTCACAATCTCTACTGCACTCTCCCCCTCAAAAATAACTGAATTACTTTCCTATTGCTATTTTAACAAATTACCACAAAATTAGTGGCTTAAAATTTTATGTATGTGTATATATATATATATATAATGGAGATGCTAAAATCAGTAAATTGGCAGGGCTGTATCCCTTCTAGAGGCTTTAGGGGAGAAACAATTACCTTAATTTTTCTAGCTTCTGGAGACTAGCTTCTGCTTTCCTTGGATTGTGACCCCTTATTCCATCTTCAAAACTCATTACCCCAACCTCTGATTCTATTATCACATCTCCTTATTCAAACGTTGACTCCCCCTGTTTCCCTCTTATAAGCCTCATGATTATATTGCTCCCCCCCCGCAAGAAAAACCAGGGTAATATCTCCATCTCAAAGTCCTTAACTTAATCATATGTGCAAAGTTTATTTTTCTAGATAACGAAAAATATTCACAGTTCTAAGGATTAGGACATAGGTATCTTTAGGGAGGGCATTATTCTCTCTACCACAATAACTATTGACCTGACTTTTAATTATATAGATTAATTTTCCTACTTTTGAATGCAATGTAAATGCAATCTTTATATAAACTTAACTTGTGTTGTCCAACATTTTCCACTCAACATTGCATTTGTGAGGTTTATCCACATTACTGTGCATAACAGGAGTTTGACAATTTTTAATGCTGTATGATATTCTATTGTAATAATGTACCACAATGTATTTATCTGTTCTACTGCTGATGAGTTCTTAAATTTGTATTACTTTTAGCTATTATGCATAATATTGTTATAAATCATCTTGTGCTTCTAATACCTGTGTGTGTGTGTTTGTGTGTGTTTGGGTAAAGATCCAAGAGTGGAACTTCTGGGCCAGAGAATATGCATATATTCAAGTTCAGTAGATGTTTCCAACCAGTTTCTTTTAAATGATATAGTATTTACACTTCTACCAACAGGGTAGTAGAGTTTCCATTTCTCCACATAGTTAACAACGTGTAGTATGTATCAGTGTTTTACATTTCATCCACCTAAAAAGTATCAGAATTAATAAATGCATTCAGTAAAGTTTCTGGGTACAAAACTAATACAGTTGATCCTTGAACAACATGAGATTTGGGGTGCTGACACCCATGCCTTCAAAAATCCATGTATAATTTTACAGGTCTCCCTTGTATTTATGATTCTGTATCTATGGAATTAAACAATTGTGGATAGTGTAGTACTGTAGAAGTTATTTATTGAAAAAATAATCCACATGTGACCTCCACATTTTAAACCCATATTATTCATGGGTTGACTGTATACAGAAATCTGTTGCATTTCTATACACTAACAATGAACTATCAGAAGAGAAAAGAAAAGAAAAGAATCCCATTTACAACTTCATCAAAAAGAATTAAATAGACCTTCAAGATGGTGGAAGAGTAAGACATGGACATTACCTTCCTCCCCACAAATACGTCAGAAATATATCTACATGTGGAACAACTCCTACAGAACACCTACTGAATGCTGGTAGAAGACCTCAGACTTCCCAAAAGGCAAGAAACTCCCCCCACTTACCTGGGTAGGGCAAAAGAAAAAAGGAAAAACAGAGACAAAAGAATAGGGATGGGACCTGCACCACTGGGAGGGAACTGTGAAGGAGCAAAAGTTTCCATACACTAGGAAGCCCCTTCACTGGCGGAGATGGGGTGGTGGCGGAGGGGAAGCTTCAGAGCCACAGAGGAGAATGCAGCAACAGAGGTGCAGAGGGCAAAGCTGAGAGATTCCCAAACAGAGGATCAGTGACAACAAGCACTCACCAGCCTGAGAGGTTTGTCTGCTCACCCACTGGCCTGGACGTGTGGGGGGTGGGACCTGAGGCTCCGGCTTCTTGAGAGGTCAGATCCCAGGGAGAGGACTGGAGCTGGCTGCGTGAACACAGCCTGAAATGTGCTAGTGTGCCACAGTTACCTGGGAGGGAGTCTGGGAAAAAGTCTGGACCTCTCTATGAGGCAAGAGACCACTGTTTCAGGGTGCACAAGGAGAGGGGATTCAGAGAACTGCCAAAATGAGCTCCAGAGATGGGTGCAAGTCACGGCTATCAGTGTGGACACCAGAAATGGGCATGAAATGCTAAGGCTGAAGCTGCAGCCACCAAGAAACCTCTGTGCAAGCACAGGTCACTATCCATACCTCCCCTCCTGGTAACCTGTAGAGCCTGTCACTGCCAGGGTCCCGTGATCCAGGGACAACTCCCCAGGGAGAACACATGGTGTGCCTCAGGCTGTTGCAACTTTATGCTGACCTCTGCTACCGCAGGCTCACCCTGCATTCCATACGTGTCCCTCCCCACGGGACTGAGTGAGCCAGAGCCCCCTAATGAGCTGCTACTTTAACCCTGTCCTGTCTGAGCAAAGAACAGATGCCCTCAGGCGACCTACGTGCAGAGGCGGGGCCAAATCCAAAGCTGAACCCCAGGATATGTTCGAACAAAGAAGAGAAAGGGAAATCTCTGCCAGCAGCCTCAGGAGCAGCAGATTAAATCTCCACAATCAATTACATGTACCCTGCATCTGTGAGTTACCTGAATAGACAATGAATCATGCCAAAATTGAGGCAGTGGACATTGAGCACAATGATATTTTGGTTTTCTTTTTTCTCTTTCTGTGAATGTGTATATGTATACTTCTTTGTGTGATTTTTGTCTGTATAGCTTTGCTTTTACCATTTGTCCTAGGGTTCTGTCTGTCTGGTTTTATTTTGTTTCTTTGTTTGTATTTTAGTATAATTTTCAGCGCTTGTTTTCATTGGTGGATTTCTTTTTTGGTTTTGTTGCTCTCTTTCTTTCTTTTTTTATTACTTTTTAATTTTTTTAAATTTTTACTAATTATTTTTATTTTAATAACTTTATTTTTTCTTTTATTTTTCCTTTCTTTTCCCTTTTCTTCTGAGCCATGTGGTTCACAATGTCTTAGTGCTTTGGCTGGGTGTCAGACCTGTGCCTCTGTGGTGGGAGAGCTGAATTCAGGACATTGGTCCACCAGAGAGATCCCACCTCCATGTAATATCAAATGGTGAAAGCTCTCCCAGAGATCTCCATCTCAACACTAAGACCCAGCTCCACTCAATGACCAGCAAGCTACAGTGCTGGACACCCTATGCCAAACAACTAGCAAGATGGGAACACAACCACACCCATTAGCAGAGAGGCTGCCTAAAATCATAGTAAGGTCACAGACGCCCTAAAACACACCACCGGATGTGACCCTGGCCACCAAAAAGACAAGATCCAGCCTCATCCACCAGCACACAGGCACTAGTCCCCCTCACCAGGAAACCTACACAACCCACTGAACCAACCTTAGCCACTGGGAGCAGACACCAAAAACAACAGGAACTACAAATCTACAGCCTGTGAAAAGGAGACCCCAAACACAGTAGGTTAAGCAAAATGAGAAGACAGAGAAACACACAGCAGATGAAGGAGTAAGGTAAAAACCCACCAGAGCAAACAAATGAAAAAGAAATAGGAAGTCTACCTGAAAAAGAATTCAGAGTAATGACAGTAAATGTGATCCAAAATCTTGGGAATAGAATGGAGAAAATACAAGAAATGTTTAACAAGGGCCCAGAAGAACTAAAGAGCAAACAAACAATAATTAACAACACAATACATGAAATTAAAAGTTCTCTAAAAGGAATCAATAACAGAACAACTGTGGCAGAAGAATGTATAAGTGACCTGGAAGATAAAATAGTGGAAATAACTACTTCAGAGCAGAATAAAGAAAAAAAAATGAAACAATTGAGGACAGTCTTAGACACCTCTGGGATAACATTAAACACACCAACTTTCGAATTATAGGGGTTCCAGAAGAAGAAGAAAAAAAGAAAGGGACTGAGAAAATATTTGAAAAAACCTCTACAGACAAGCAAAAGCTAAGCAAATTCAGCACTACCAAACCAACTTTACAACAAATGCTAAAGGAACTTCTCTAGGCAGGAAACACAAGAGAAGGAAAAGACCTACAATAACATGGTCCATTGACAGATGAATGGATAAAGAAGATGTAGCACATATATACAATGGAATATTACTCAGACATAAAAAGAAATGAAATTGAGTTATTTGTAGTGAGGTAGGTGGACTTAGAGTCTGTCATACAGAGTGAAGTAAGTCAGAAAGAGAAAAACAAATACCGTATGCTAACACATATATATGGACTCTAAAAAATAGAGTTATGAAGAACCTAGGGGCAGGACAGGAATAAAGATGCAGGCGTAGAGAATGGACTTGAGAACACAGGGAGGTGGAAGGGTAAGCTGGGGTAAAGTGAGAGAGTGGCATGGGCTTATATATACTACCAAATGTAAAATGGGTAGCTAGTAGGAAGCAGCCACATAGCACAGGGAGATTAGCTCACTGCTTTGTGACCACCTAGAGGGGTGGGATAGGGATGGTGGGAGGGAGATGCAAGAAGGAGGAGATATGGGGATATATGTATATGTATAGCTGATTCACTTTGCTATGAAGCAGAAACTAACACAACATTATAAAGCAATTATACTCCAATAAATATGTTAAAAAAAGAATAAAATACCTAAGAATAAATATAAACTTGGAGGTAAAAGACATGTACTAGGAAAACTATAACACATTGATTAAAGAAATTGAAGACAACATAAACAAATGGGAAAATATACTGTGCTCATGGATTGGAAGAGTTAATATTGTTAAAATGAACATTCCACCTAAGGTAATCTGCAGATTCAATACAACCCCTACCAAAATACCAATGGCATTTTCCACAAACCTAGATCAAATAATTCAAAAATTTGCATGGAAACACAAAGGCTCCTGAATAGCACAAACTATCTCATGAAGGAAGAACAAAGCTGGAAGTATTATGCACCCGGACTTGAAACTATACTACAAAGCTACATTAATCAAAATGATATGGTATTGGCACAAAAACACACACATAGATCAACAACAAGGTAGAGAATGCAGAAATAAACCCACACATATCTGGTCAATTATGAAAAATGAGGTTAGAATATACAGTGTGGGCAAACTGGACAGCTCCATGCAAAAGACTCAAAGAGGACTACTTTATCACCCCACACACAAAAACCAACTCAAAATGGATTAAATATTTGAATTTAAGACCTGAAGCCATAAAACTCTAAGAAAACATAGGCAGTATGCTCTTTGACATTGCTCTTTGACATTAACAATGTTTCTTGGATGTGTCTCCTCAAGCAAGGACAACAAAAGTAAAAAGAAAAACCAAAAAAACAAGAAAGAAAAACCCCACAAATATGATTACATCAATCTAAAAAGCTTTTGCACTGCAAAAGAAACTAACAACAAAATGAAAAGGCAGCCAACTGAATGGGAGAATATACTTCAACTGATGCATGTGACAAGGTTTTAATACCCCAAATATAAAAAGAACCCATAGAATCCAACAGCAAAACAACAACCCAATTTTAAAAAAAGTCAGGGGACGAGGGGAAGATGGCAGAAGAGTAAGACGTGGAGATCACCTTCCTCCCCACAGATACACTAGAAATACATCTACACATGGAACAACTCCTACAGAACACCTACTGAACACTGGCAGAAGACCTCAGACCTCCCAAAAGGCAAGAAACTCCCCACATACCTGGGTAGGGCAAAAGAAAAAACAGAGACAAAAGAATAGGGATGGGACCTGCACCAGTGGGAGGGAGCTGTGAAGGAGGAAAGTTTTCCACACGCTAGGAAGCCCCTTCGTGGGTGGAGACTGCGGGTGGTGGAAGGGGAGAGCTTCGGAGCCATGGAGGAGAGCGCAGCAACAGGAGTGCAGAGGACAAAGCGGGGAGATTCCTGCACAGAGGATCGGTGCTGACCGGCACTCACCACCAGCAGGCTTCTCTGCTCACCCGCCGGGGCGAGCGGGGCTGTGAGCTGAGGCTCCAGCTTTGGTCGGAGCACAGAGAGAGGACTGGGGTTGGTGGTGTGAACACAACCTGAAGGGGTTAGTGCACCACAGCTAGATGGAAGGGAGTCCAGGAAAAGGTCTGGAGTTGCCGTAGAGGAAAGAGACTCTTTGTTCCCTCTTTCTTTCCTGGTGCGCGAGGAGAGTGGATTAAGAGCACTGCTTAAAGGAGCTCCAGAGATGGGCGCAAGCTGCGGCTAAAAGCGTGGACCCCAGAGACGGGCAGGAGACGCTAAGGCTGCTGCTGCCACTGCCAAGAAGCCTGTATGTGAGCACAGGTCACTATCTACACCTCCCTTCCGGGGAGGCTGTGCAGCCTGCCACAGCCGGGTTCCCCAGGGACAACTTCCGCGGAAGAACGTATGGCGAGCCTCAGGCTGGTGCAATGTCACGCCGGCCTCTGCAGCCGCAGGCTGGGCCCGCACTCCGTGCCCCTCCCTTCTCCCAGTCTGAGTGAGCCAGAGCCCCCGAATCAACGGCTCCTTTAACCCCGTCCTATCTGAGCGAAAAACAGACGCCTTATGGTGACCTACATGCAGAGGCAGGGCCAAATCCAAAGCTGAGCCCCTGGGAGCTCTGCAAACAAAGAAGAGAAAGGGAAATCTCTCCCAGCAGCCTCAGAAGCAGCGGATTAAAGCTCCACAATCAACTTGATGTACCCTGCATCTGTGGAATACATGAATAGACAACGAATCATCCCAAATTAAGGAGGTGGACTTTGAGAGCAAGATTTATGATTTTTTTCCCCCTTTTCCTCTTTTTGTGAGTGTGTATGTGTATGCTTCTGTGTGAGATTTTGTCTGTATAGTTTTGCTTCCACCATTTGTCCTAGGGTTCTATCCGTCCGTTTTTTTTTTTCTTTCTTAATAATTAATTTTAATAACTCTATTTTATTTTACTTTGTCTTCTTTCTTTCTTTCCTTCCTTCCCTCCGTTAGACAACGAATCATCACAAATTGACGAGGTGGACTTTGAGAGCAAGATTTATGATTTTTTCCCCTTTTCCTCTTTTTGTGAGTGTGTATGTGTATGCTTCTGTATGAGATTTTGTCTGTATAGCTTTGCTTCCACCATTTGTCCTAAGGTTCTATCCGTCCGTTTTTTCTTTAAATTTTTTTCTAAATAATTATTTTTTAATTTAATAACTTTATTATATTTTAATCTATTTTATTCTACTTTATTTTCCTTCTTCCTTTCTTTTTTCCTTCCTTCCCTCCTTTCTGTCTTCCTTCCTTCCTCCCACTGTCCTTCCCTCCCTTCGTCCCTCCATCCCTCCCTCCATCATTTCTTTTTTTTTCCTTCCTTTCTTCTTTCTTTCTTTCTTCCTTCTTTCCTTCCTTCCTTCCTTCCTTTCTTTCTTTCTTTTTCTCCCTACTTTTACTAATTATTTCTCTCTAATTTTTCTCCCTTTTATTCTGAGCCATGTGGAGGAAAGGCACTTGGTGCTGCAGCCAGGAGTCAGTGCTCTGCCTCTGAGGTGGGAGAGCCAACTTCAGGACACTGGTCCACAGAGACCTCCCAGCTCCACATAATATCAAATGGTGAAAATCTCCCAGAGATCTCCATCTCAAAGTCAGCACCCAACTTCACTCAACGACCAGCAAGCTACAGTGCTGGACACCCTATGCCAAACAAGTAGCAAAACAGGAACACAAACCAACCCATTAGCAGAGAGGCTGTCTAAAATTATAATAAGTCCACAGACACCCCAAAACACACCACACTATGTAGACCTGCCCACTAGAGAGACAAGATCCAGCCTCATCCACCGGAACAAAGGCACTAGTCCCTCCACCAGGAAGCCTACATAACCGACTGAAGCAACATTAGCCACTGAGGACAGACACCAAAAACAGCAGGAACTACGAACCTGCAGCCGGCAAAAAGGAGACCCCAAACACAGTAAGATAAGCAAAATGAGAAGACAGAAAAACACACCATAGATGAAGGAGCAAGGTAAAAACCCACCAGACCTAACAAATGAAGAGGAAATAGGCAGTCTACCTGAAAAAGAATTCAGAATAATGATAGTAAAGATGATGCAAAATATTGGAAACAGAATAGACAAAATGCAAGAAACATTTAACAAGGACCTAGAAGAACTAAAGATGAAACAAACAACAATGAACAACACAATAAGTGAAATTAAAAATACTCTAGATAAAATAAGTAGTGGAATAACTGAGGCAGAAGAACGGATAAGTGACCTGGAATATAAAATAGTGGAAATAACTACTGCAGAGCAGAATAAAGAAAAAAGAATGAAAAGAACTGAGGACATTCTCAGAGACTTCTGGGACAACATTAAACACACCAACATTCAAATTATAGTGGTTCCAGAAGAAGAAGATAAAAAGAAAGAGACTGAGAAAATATTTGAAGAGATTATAGTTGAAAACTTCCCTAATATGGGAAAAGAAATAGTTAATCAAATCCAGGAAGCACAGAGAGTCCCATACAGGAGAAATCCAAGGAGAAATACGTCAAGATACATATTAATCAAACTTTCAAAATTTAAATACAAAGAAAGCATATTAAAAGCAGCGAGGGAAAAACAACAAATAACACAAAAGGGAATCCCCATTAGGTTAACAGCTGATCTTTCAGCAGAAACTCTACAAGCCAGAAGGGACTGGCAGGACATATTTAAAGTGATGAAGGAGAAAAACCTGCAACCAAGATTACTCTACCCAGCAAGGATCTCATTCAGATTTGATGGAAAAATTAAAACCTTTACAAACAAGCAAAAGCTGAGAGAGTTCAGCACCACCAAACCAGC
>NW_020174653.1:3189296-3201230 GCF_003031525.2 Neophocaena asiaeorientalis asiaeorientalis
TCACAAAAAATAGAATTTAAAATACAGACTATTACAAGAGACAAAGAAGGACACTACATAATGATCAAGGGATCGATCCAAGAAGAAGATATAACAATTGTAAACATTTATGCTCCCAACATAGAAGTACCTCAATACATTAGGCAAATACTAACAGCCATAAAAGGGGAAATCAATAGTAACACATTCATTGTAGGGGACTTTAAAACCCTACTTTCACCAATGGACAGATCATCCAAAATGAAAATAAATAAGGAAACACAAGCTTTAAATAATACATTAAACAAGATAAATAAACAACCTAACCTTGCACCTAAAGCAATAAGAGAAAGCAGAACAAAAAACCCCAAAGTTAGCAGAAGGAAATAAATAATAAAAATCAGATGAGAAATAGATGAAAAAGAAATAAAGGAAGTGATAGCAAAGATGAATAAAACTAAAAGCTGGTTCTTTGAGAAGATAAACAAAATTGATAAACCATTAGCCAGACTCATCAAATGATACACCATATTAACAAATTGAAAGAGAAAAGCCATATGATCGTCTCAATAGATGCAGAGAAATCTTTTGACAAAATTCAACACCTATTTATGATAAAAACCCTGTAGAAAGTAGGCATAGAGTGAACTTTCCTCAACATATTAAAGGCCATATATGACAAACCCACAGCCAACATCATCCTCAATGGTGAAATACTGAAAGCATTTCCACTAAGATCAGGAACAAGAGAAGGTTGCCCACTCTCACCACTCTTATTAACCATAGTTTTGGAAGTTGTAGGCACAGCAATCAGAGAAGAAAAGGAAATAAAAGGAATCCAAATTGGAAAAGAAGAAGTAAAGCTGTCACTGTTTGCAGATGACATGAGAATCCTAAAGATGCTATTGGAAAACTACTAGAGCTAATCAATGAATTCGGTAAAGTTGCAGGATACAAAATTAAGGTACAGAAGTCTCTGGCATTCCTGTACACTAATGATGAAAAATCTGAAAGTGAAATCAAGAAAACACTCCCATTTACCATTGCAACAAAAAGAATAAAATGTCTAGGAATAAACCTACCTAAGGAGACAAAAGACCTGTATGCAGAAAATTATAAGACACTGATGAAAGAAATTAAAGATGATACAAATAGGTGGAGAGATATACCATGTTCTTGGATTAGAAGAATCAACATTGTGAAAATGACATTACTACCCAAAGCAATCTACAGATTCAATGCAATCCCTATCAAACTACCACTGGCATTTTTCACAAAACTAGAACAAAAAATTTCGCAATTTGTATAGAAAAACAAAAGACCCCGAATAACCAAAGCAAGCTTGAGAACAAAAAACGGAGCTGGAGGAATCAGGCTCCCTGACTTTAGACTATACTACAAAACTACAATAATCAAGACAGTATGGTACTGGCACAAAAACAGAAAGATAGATCAATGGGACAGAATAGAAAGCCAAGAGATAAACCCACACGCATATGGTCACCTTATCTTTGATAAAGGAGGCAGGAATGTACAGTGGAGAAAGGATAGCCTCTTCAATATGTGGTGCTGGGAAAGCTGGACAGGTACATGTAAAACTATGAGATTAGATCACTCCCTAACACCATAAACAAAAATAAACTCAAAATGGATTAAAGACCTATATGTAAGGCCAGAAGCTATCAAACTCTTAGAGGAAAACATAGGCAGAACACTCTATGACATAAATCACAGCAAGATCCTTTTTGACCTACCTCTTAGAGAAATGGAAATAAAAACAAAAGTAAACAAATGAGACCTAATGAAACTTCAAAACTTTTGCAGCGCAAAGGAGACCATAAACAAGACCAAAAGACAACCCTCAGATTAGGAGAAAATATTTGCAAATGAAGCAACTGACAAAGGATTAATTTACAAGCAACTCATGCAACTCAATAACCAGAAAACAAACAACCCAATCCAAAAATGGGCAGAAGACCTAAATAGACATTTCTACAAAGAAGATATACAGACTCTCAACAAACACATGAAAGAATGCTCAACATCATTAATCATTAGAGAAATGCAAATCAAAAATACAATAAGATATCATCTCACACCAGTCAGAATGGCCATCATCAAAAAATCTAGAAACAATAAATGCTGGAGAGGGTGTGGAGAAAAGGGAACACTCTTGCACCACTGGTGGGCATGTGAATCGGTACAGCCACTATGGAGAACAGTATGGAGGTTCCTTAAAAAACTACAAATAGAACTACTATATGACCCAGCAATCCCACTACTGGGCATATACTCTGAGAAAACCATAATTCAAAAAGAGTCATGTACCAAAATTTTCATTGCAGCTCTATTTACAATAGTCCAGAGATGAAAACAACCTAAGTGCCCATCTTCAGATGAATGGATAAAGAAGATGTGGCACATATATACAATGGAATATTACTCAGCCATAAAAAGAAATGAAATTGAGCTATTTGTAATGAGGTGGATAGACCTAGAGTCTGTCATACAGAGTGAAGTAAGTCAGAAAGAGAAAGACAAATACCGTATGCTAACACATATATATATATGAAAGTTAAGGAAAAAAATATCATTAAGAACCTAGGGGTAAGACAGGAATAAAGACACAGACCTACTACAGAATGGACTTGAGGATATTGGGTGGGCAAAGGGTGAGCTGTGCCAAAGTGAGAGAGAGGCATGGACATATATACACTACCAAACGTAAGGTAGATAGCTATTCGGAAGCAGCCGCATAGCACAGGGAGATCAGCTCTGTGCTTTGTGACCGCCTGGAGGCGTGGGATAGGGATGGTTGGAGGGAGGGTGATGCAAAAGGGAAGAGATATGGAAAGATATGTATATGTATAACTGATTCACTTTGTCATAAAGCAGAAAGTAACACACCATTGTAAGGCAATTATACCCCAATAAAGATGTTAAAAAAAAAAAGTCAAAGGACTTAAATAGACACTTTTTCAAAGAAGGCATATGGATGGCCAACAGACATGTGAAAAGATGCTCACATCACTGATGATCAAGGGATTGCAAAACAAAACCGCAATGAGGTATCACCTCACCCCTGTCAGAATGGCTGTTATCAAAAAGACAAAAATTGACAAGTGTTGATGAGGATTTGGAGAAAAGGGATCCTTCATGCACTGTTGGTGGAAATTTAAATTCATGCAGCCACTATGAAAACATTATGGATATTCACAAAAAATTAAAAATAGAACTAGTATAAGATTCAGCAATTCCATTTCTGAATATTTACCTCAAGAAAACAAAACACTAATTTGAGAAGATATACGTACCCCTATGTTCATAATGGACTGTTACTCAGCCATAAAAAAGAATGGAATATTTCCATTTGTGTCAACATGGATGTACCTAGAGGGTATTATGCTAAGTGAAATAGAGTCACAAATACAGAGAACAAAGTGGTGGTTGATGGGGGGAGTGGATGAGTAAAATAGGTAAGGGAGATTAAAAACTATAACTTCCAGTTAAAAGTAAATAAAACACAGTGATATAATGTACAGTGCAGGGAATATAGTCAATAATATTGTAATATTTTTGTACTGTGACAGCTGATTACTAGATTATTGTGGTGATTATTTTGTAATGTATAAAAATATTGAACCACTGTCATTCACCTGAAAGTAATGTAATAATGAAAGCCAATGGTACTTCAGTAATTTAGAAAATAACATTTTATTACTGAAGTAAAAATATTGTCTTGCAATATTCAAAACTGACATTGAAACAAGTCAGGATGAAATGGCCTGTGAAAGCATTGTCTTATTTATCTTCTAATATAACTTTTTCTTGTGCCCAGTTATAGACAAAGCATACCTACATTTATTTATTTATTATCTTGTTTTCACATGAGTTAGCTACATAAAAGTTGAGATGTAGGGAATAATTTTAGACATATGATTTTGGGTAAATATATATCCCTATTTTAGCTGTTGGAAATTATTTTTAATAGAAGCAAGAATCAAGGATAATTAGAAAATGTTATTTTTGTATAACTATCTAGATAATAGTATTGATCATTCATAAGATGATCCAATAGTTTTGCCTATTGATGGATATCGATATAGATAGCTGATATTTGAAATTCCAAAAAGGACTGTATGCACAAAATTAAATAATGAGAAGAAATAATGATAGATAGGTAGATAGGTAGATAGATAGGTAGATGGATAGATCTATATACATAATATAACAACATGGCTCCTACAGAACAGTTTTCCAAAATGAAGGAATGGATGAGATCAAAAAAAAGTGAGTTTTCAAGCAACTAAAACAGATGTAATAAATTCCGTTTATTTTTTACTGTAATATATGTTAGAAATTTTTTTATGTAAAGTGGCAAAAAACCTAATTCCAATCAGATTCATTAATAATCAAATTTATACAACTAGGGTGGGTGTTAACTCTTGTTCTGTTTCGTTGAAATCTTCCATATGTCTTACACAGACAAATTTCATCAAGTCTCCATATTTACCAGCTATGAAATGACATTTGATAAAAAGGGTCCCTCCTCTCTTGGATTGCTCTTAAGTAGGCATAAACTTCTTTCCCAAAACCTCTCAACAAGATTTGCCTTGCATATCACTGAACTCAAATGAATCAGAAGTAAGCGTAACAGAAGAAAGAATGTAATTGTATAATTTTTAGTGAATGGGTAAAGAGTACTTCCTTCTGAAGTAACCATGAGGTTACTGAGGGCCTTACATCATTAAAATGTTTTATTACCATAAAGAAATTCAACCATGAAGAACGTATTAAATTCTATAACGTGTACTCTGTTTAAGAGAACAGGTTAGGATGAATTAAGCTTTAGAAATATTTCCCCCCAAATGACTAAAAACTAACATTCAAGGTAGAAAGCTTGTAGTATTTGGAAATATATGCTTATTTAGTATATATTATATTTCAATTTTTGATCATGGCAGATAAATAATGTAATGGAGCATTAAATAAATATAAATTCTACACCCTCCAAAATCAGATGCCATGGACAATCTCAAATTACTGTTAGTTTTAGTCACATTAGCAAAATTGATAATCAGGAAAATTCACAAATGATGTCAAGATGGAGGTGTTTTAATTAAGAAATGGCAAACAGGGCTTCCCTGGTGGTGCAGTGGTTGAGAGTCCGCCTGCCGATGCAGGGGACACGGGTTTGTGCCCCAGTCCGGGAAGATCTCACATGCCGTGGAGCGGCTAGGCCTATGAACAATGGCCTCGGAGCCTGCGCGTCTGGAGCCTGTGCTCCGCAATGGGAGAGGCCATAAGAGTGAGAGGCCCACATACCACAAAAAAAAAAAAAAAAAAAAAAAAGGCAAAGAACTAAGAAAAGTTCAAGTCAAAAAGTGTCTGTTTTTGTGGAAAAATTAAAAATCAAATGAAAAGTAAACTTTAACTGTAGCACAGAGTCTGCTCGAGGTTGAGAGAAAATATTGATGTGTTATTGCTGTTTTTGCTTTGCTTTTGTACAGGGAAAAAAACAGTTTCTCCTTTATTCTCACACTACTACCACATCACAACTCATGTGATACCAAATGAATTGGTATCACACCAAGAAAATTCTCTGCGCCAAGAAATTCTCTGCAGCACCAGCCATGTGTCCTACAATTTAACTCAATTCAAACATTATCTACCTGGAGATAGTATCAGATCCTTCAGTGTAAGGATCAGTTCCATGAGAATGATCCCCACTTCAGATGGCAATCATAAGTAGTAGGTCTCCAGGTTACCCACAAATTTGTTTGACTTGGCTACAAATCAGAGGTTTCCATGACTCCCATCTTGGATTTGATTCTTTGCTAGAACAGTTCACAGAACTCTGGGAAACATTTACTTAGTTTAGCAGTTTATTAAAGAATATGATAAAGGGTACAAATAAAGACATACATAGGGAGGTCTGGGAGGTCTCCGATCACAGGAGTTTCTGTTACAGTGGAGTTGGGTGGATCACTCTCCTGGTATGTGAATGTGTTCACCAACCTGAAAGCTCTACAAACTGCCTAATGTTGGGATTTTTATGAAGGTTTCATCATGTAGGCATGATTAGTCATTAACTCCAACGCCACTCTCTCTCTTCTCTCTGGAGAATGGGGTGGTAGTGAAGGTTGAAAATTTGGTCTTTCTGGACTAGCTTTCATCCAGGCGCCCACCTAAAGTTGCTTCATTAGAACAGAAGGTGTGCCTAGTTCTCTTATCTCTTAGAAATTTACAAGAGTTTTAGAAACCCTGTGTCAGGGACTGGGGTCGAAGACCATATATTAGAAAAAGAGATGCTCCTAGCACTCTTTATCACTTTAGAAATTTAAAAGGGTTTTAAAAGCCCTGTGTCAGGAACTGGGGGTAAAGACCAATATAAATGTATAATTTTTATTTCACAGCTTTCTTTAGTTTTGTTGTTCCCCACAACTGACAAAAATGATGTTTGTCTAAAAGAAAGAGAGATCTAGAGCATGTGTGAGAGAGAACTAAACCTGACATTTAGGCATTTACAGAAAAGGGACTGTTCATTAATCGAAGATGAGATAAAAGAGAGTATTTACCTGAGAGGGACGTATTTGGAGGTAGATGGTTGTAAAACGTATACTGTTTCTTTTAAATAAGGTATTATGGCTGCTATTTATAGAGCCCTAAATTAGTGCCTCGAGCTGTACTAAATGATTTAAAATGTATTAGCTCTTTTAGACCTCATGCTAGACAATAATTATTCCCATTTTACAGATGATTAGTTTAAAGCTCAGGGAAGTTAAATAACTTTATCAATTTTTCAAAACTAGCAAGCAGTGAAGCCAGGATTGCAGCCAATTTCTACCTTACTCTAGGGTCTGCTCTCATGTATCTTGTTACAATGAAAAAACTTTGGCAAGGAGCAGTCTTATGACAAATATTTTCTTAGTAATGTCCATGAAGAACAAAGTGAATCACCTAAAACATGGAAGAATTTCTAATATTATCACGAGGAGCACTGTTAAAGTCCCAATTTTATTTAAAAAATTGAATTATGATGGTAGAAAACTGCCATAGCTAGAAAATTCTGAACAATATCTTGTCTTTGGGAAGAATTCTTCCCTGGGAAAATAATATGTCATCCAAAAGATAGAAACCTAAATAACCTACTATGCAAAGGCCTCTTGGATTTCCAGAAGGAAGTCTCTTGAAATAATCTATAGAAAATAATCTTTCTATATACTCAATATCTTTATGTAGGCTGTCATAACCCTACCTTGCAAAGACTGTGCCTGGAGGACTTAGCTGAATCTCACATTGTCCTACTAATTGGCTCTGGCCAACTAGTACCATAGATCAAGTGGCTTAAACAATAGAACTTTATTTCTCATAGTTTATTTCTCATAGAACTCATAGTTTATTTCTCATAGAACTTTATTTCTCATAGTTAAGGAGACTGGAAAGTCCAAGATCAAGGCACCAGAAAGTTAAGTTTCACTCTGAGGCTTGTAGGTCACCACATTCTCCATGTGTGCTCACATGACCTCTTCTTTGTATATGCAAAGACAGAAATCTCTCTCTTCTTCTTAGAAGGCCACTAATCCTATTAGATTAAGCTCCAACCCTCATGACCTCATTTGAACTTAATTACCTCCTAATGACCCTATCTACAAATATAATCACATTGTGGGTTAGGATTTTACTATATAAGTGAGAGGGGGGATACAATTCAGTCCATACTAGTCCCAAAATTTTATTTATGCAGTCACACTGATTTCTATTAATATGATTGTGTGAGAAGCAGAACTTCCAAGTAGGTAAGATCTTATAAGGAATCTAATATGTAAAACTGATATTGTTAATTAAAATAAAAGTTTATATTCTGTAATAAAAGGGGCTTCTAAGTGAGATTGTTTCTTGAGCATAGATGTCTAAAGGCCACATTTGATTATTACAATTGACAAGATCAAAGGAGGGAAGAGAGAAAGAACAGCTGGGACCATTTTCTTCCTTAAGACATAGAGGAATTCTAACACTGCAAGTGGGGAAAAATGAAGAAAAACAAGGGAAAAATCTCAATTCCACATGAAAAAAATATGAGTCAGGGAAATACACAGAGGAGAATTGGCAAAAGTAACTACTGGCTTCTGCTAGAAGGAAGGCTAAAGAATGAGGCTGGCCCATAGGACAAATGAGATCACAACAGCATAATATGTAGATTTCCTTTATTTGCTGTATAATAACACTATTCAGAAGTAACTGTGCTAGAGGATCAGGTCATTATTGTAATCATGTCAAGTCAACTGGCAATGTGACTTTTCACCTTATTAAGGAAGGACTCCTCTCCTACATGGTAGCAGTAATACCAAAAAGGAGTTTAGATATAGCCACAAAGTATACTTGGAGTAAAGGCCAGGTTGGAGTAAAGAGGATTGTATTAATTTCTTATTGCAGATGTAATGAACTGTGTCCAACTTAATGGCTTAAAACAACCCAACTTTATCATTTTACAGTTCTGTAGGTTTAAAGTCTCACACAGATCTCATTGGGCTAATATGAAGGTGGTAGCAAAGCAATATCCTTTCGTGGAGGCTGTAATGGAGAATATGTTTCCTTGAACTTCTGGGCTTCTAGAAACCACCAATGTTATTTAGCTCATGCCCCCCTTCCTTTATCTTTAAAACCAGTAGTAGGGCTACCAGAATAATCCAGGAAACTCTCCTTATTTTAAGGTTAGCATCCTTAATTCCATCTGCAGACTGAATTACCCTTTGCTAGGTAGCCTAACATATTTACTGGTCCCAGGAATTAGGATGTGAACATCATTGGGGACCATTATTCTGTCTACCACAGGAGTTAAATTCAAATAGAAAATTTACAAAAATTTAAACACTCAATTGTAACTGTTCTCAGCCACAGACCAATACCTACTCCTCAGAATGAATAATGAAAGTTAAACATGATATATCCCTACTTACAACTGAATAAAAGAAATTCAGCTACACCCAGGTGAAAATGAAGAGATTCCAAGAAAATTATCCACATTATATTGAACAAAAATTAAACCTAGACTGATGAGAAACAGAAAAAAAATCAACATGAAGGCTCTGGAAGAAATTGGAAAAAAGAAAAGCATAATTAATATACTGCTCAAAAGGATCAGGAAGAATTGAAGGAAGGGGGAAGATTTAATATGGAAAACAAATGTACATTTTAAACAGAATCTACTTTTGCCATTGTTCTCAATAAAATTTAAAATATATTAAAAATAGAGAATGACAGATGAGATGAGAAAGCAAATTGAGATGAAAGGAAGCTTTTAAAAATGTATTAGTTTATTTATTTTTATTGAAATACAGCTAACATACAGTATTTTGTTGGTTTCAGGTGTACAACATGTTGATTCAACATTTAAACACATTATGAATGATCATAATGATAAGTCTAGTAACCATCTGTCACCAAAGTTATTAAAATATTATTGAGTGGGGCTTCCCTGGTGGTGCAGTGGTTAAGAGTCTGCCTGCCAATGCAGGGGACATGGGTTCGTGCCCCAGTCTGGGAAGATCCCACATGCTGCAGAGCAGCTGGGTCCATGGGCCATGGCTGCTGAGTCTGTGCATCCAGAGCCTGTGCTCTGCAATGTGAGAGGCCACAACAGTGAGACGCCCACATACCGCAAAAAAAAAAAAAAAAAAAAAAAAAAAAATTATTGACTATATTACATATGCTACATATTACCTCCTCAAGCCTTACCTATTTTTAAGTGCAAAAACCTACTTCAGATATACATGCAAAAAGAGTAAGATTACAAACATAACTCTAAATATACCCATCAAATCACAAGGGTATAGAGCAAAAAAGGAGAAATGAACAAGAGAGAACTAGAAAAAACACCCCAGACAATTAATAAAATGTCAAAAAGTACAAACCTATCAATAATTAAATGTAAATGGACTAAATGTTCCATCAAAGGACATAGAGTGGCTGAATGGATGCGAAAACAAGACCCATATATACACTGCCTACAAGAAAGACACTTCAGGTCAATAGACACACACATACTGAAATAGTAGGGATGGAAAACAGTTTCCATGCAAATTAAAATGAAAAAAGAGCTGAGAGAGCATATTTATATCAAACAAAATAGACTTATAAAAGACTGTAACAAGAGACAAAGAAGGACACTAAATAATGATCAAGGGCTCAATTTAACAAGAAATTATAACAATTGTAAACATATATGTACCCAACATAGAAGCAATGCAATATATAAAGCTAAATTAACAGACACGAAGGGAAAAATTGACAGTAACATAGTAATAGTAAGGGGCTTTAACACCATGCTTACTTCAATGAGCAATCCTTCCAGACAGAAAATTCATAAGGTAACACTGGCCTTAAAAATGCATTATACTAGAGGGAATTAATAGATACATATATAAATTATCCTATCCAAAAGCATTATAATGCACATTCTTTTTAAGTGCACATGGACTTTTCTCCAGGATAAGTCATGTTCTAGGCCATGAAAAATGTCTCAGTAAATTTAAGAAGATTGAAATTATATCAAGAATCTTTCCAACATTAAAATTATGAATCTAGAAATCAATCATAATAAAATTAAAACACAAACATGTGGAGGGAAAACAATATGCTACTAAGCAACCAATAGCTCATTGAAGAAATCAAAGAGGAAATCAGGAAATACCTGGAGACAAAACTGGAAACACAAAAATTTTAAATCTGTAAGATGCAACAAAAGCAGTCTTAAGATGGGAAGATTATAGTGATACAAGCCTAGCTCAGGAAACAAACAAAAAAATCTAAAATAAACCTTACACCAAAAGGAACCTGAAAAAGAAGAAAAAGTCCAAACTCAAAGTTAGTAGAGGAAAAGATATAATAAGATCAGAGTACAAATAAATGAAATAGAGACTGAAAAAAAACCCCAGAAAACCTCAATGAAACTAAGAGCTGTTGCCTTGAAAAAAATAAATTGATAAGCCTTTTAAGAAAATTGAAACTGTATCAAGCATTTTTTTTTTCCTAGCACAATGCTATGAGACTAGAAATCAATTACAAGAAAAACACTGCAAAAAACACAAACATGTGGAGACTAAACAATGTGCTACAAAACAACCAATGGAACACTGAATAAATCAAAGAGGAAATAAATAAATACCTAGAGGCAAATGAAAACAAAAACATGACAATCCAAAACCTATGGGATGCAACAAAAGCAGTTCTAAGAGGGATGTTTATAACAATATAAACTCACCTCATGAAACAAGAGAAATTTCAAATAAACAACCTAAACTTACCTCAAAATTAACTAACAAAAGAAGAACAAACAAAACCCAATGTTAGTAAAAGGAAAGAAATCATAGAGATCAGAGCAGAAATAAATGAAATAGATATTAAAATAACAATAGATCAATGAAACTAAAAGTTAATTCTTTGAAATGATAAAATTGATAAACCTTTAGCCAGACTCAACAAGAAAAAGAGGGAAAAGGCCCAAATCGATAAAATCTGAAATGAAAAAGGAAAAGTTACAACTGACAGCACAGAAATACAAAGAATTATAAGAGACTATTACAAATGACTAGATGCCAATAAAATGGACAGCCTAAAAGAAATGGTCAAATTCATAGAAAGATACAATCTTCTAAGACTGAACCAGGAAGAAATAGAACATATGAATGGACAAATTACCAGTAATGAAATTGAATCAGTAATGTAAAAACTCCCAAAGAACAAAGGTCCAGGACCAGAAAGTTTTACAGGTGAATTCTACCAAACATTTAGAAAGGAGTTAGCACTTACTCTTTGAAAACTATCCCAAAATATTGCAGAGGAAGGAACACTTCTGAACTCATTCTATGAGGACAGTATCACCCTGATACCAAAGCCAGACAAAGATATCAAAAAAAAAAAAAAAAAAAAAAAAAAAAAAAAAAAAAAAAAATT